>NW_027175429.1:0-249486 GCF_028021215.1 Eschrichtius robustus
TGAATAGGGGGTGTTGAGTCCAGTTCACGGAGCAAGGAGTAGGTCTTGTCTATTACATATTGGGTGTATGGAACGGTATCTGAGCAAATTTGAACCCCTTGTTTTATGCATCACCCCACCTCACCTTTCCCGTTAAGCAGCCATAGTGTGTTTTCTAAACGTGTGACTCTGTTCTGTTTTGTAATTCAGTTCAAGTGTAGCGGTTTTTACATTCCCTCTATAAGTGATAGCTTATGATAAGTGTCTTTTTCTGTGTGACTTATTTCACTTAGAATCGTCGTACCTAAGTCCACTCATCTTGCTTCTACTAGCCTTATGACATTGATTTCATGTCTGAGTGATATTCCATTGTACATAAGGACCACAACTTTTTTATCCATTTTTCTCTTTCCTGGGATATTTAAGGTGTCATGAAGTGGAGGTTCTTGTCAACAGAGCAGCCCCAAACTTTGGGGTGCCTGTGTCTTGCTGATTTTTAGTTTTCCCAATTTATACACCCATGAGTGGACGTGCCCTATGTTCACTAAGCTGTGTTTTTTCGATGTTTCAGGACACACCGTACACTTCTCCAGAGTGGCTGTTGGCAATTTACATCCCGCCCATCAGCGTAGCATGGCTGCCATTTCTCCATGGCCTGTCCTGCATTTCTGGTTTTGACACTTTTTGCAGCATGGCCCTTTTGACCCATGGGAAGCGAGACTTCTTTGTAGCGCTGATTTGCCTTTCCAGGTTGCTTGGTTGGCCAAAAAGGGCGTATGCGTTTTTTCCTGAATATATTCAGGAAAAAAGGCATACGCCCTTTTTGGCAAAGGGCATCATTGTCGAACTTTTGCCGCTTTTCATGTGCCTTAAAGGCGATTCGAATCTACCTCCTGAAATCTGTTTCCTGCAATTCTTCCTTGCTTTCAAATCCTCTACGTTGCCTTCCCTCAATATATCTGTGGATGAGAGTTATCACTTATAACTCTGCGGGTTTGTGAATTGCAGTGTCCCTGAGCTCCATTTTTCAACTGTCTTTTTTGAGAGCTGGCCGCAAAAGCACGGGATTGCCTCAGGCCCTATTCTGGTTCCTGGCAGCAGGCTGAGCCTGTGGTTAATTCTTCTTCCTGATGGGAAAATAGAGTGACCTGTGCCTGTCCAACAGCTAGATCTAGTCTCTCATTGGTTGCCCCTCTTCCCGTTCATCCTCAGGACAAATTGCAACCTGTAGGGAACAGGAGGTTAAAGGTGCTGATTCTCCAAGTAGGGAGATTGCTAGTAAAGTAGCTGGAATGGCGAACCGGAGCACAAGGAGATGAGAAATGAGGTGCGTTTAGAAACCTTTCAAAATCACACGGTGTACCATCTTCTGAGTTTCTCATGCATGTTTTCGATGTAGGAAGATGCCCTCAACCCTGGAGACTTGGGACCCATGGGATGGGTACCACGCAGTATTACTTTAAAGGGTCTGCGTTTGCTCACCCAACCTAACCCAAACTTTCAGCCCCAAGACTGTCAACCCTTATGTCTCATCCAGCTGTGCGTGTAGATATGGTCAATCCAGGTTGCATCACAGCCTCTGAACGAATTTTGTAAGAATTTCTCTCTCTTTCACTGTCTTTGTTTTACGGGTTTTTAAAAGTAATTTATTTTTATAATGGGGTTTAGCTGCTTTTCACGGCTGTGTTTATGTGGATTTACACCCACTTGACTCACTTCCAGACAGATATCAATACATAGGTTTTAAGATTGTTACTAGTCACATATATTCTTGTGCGGTGAATAGGGGGTGTTGAGTCCAGTTCACTGAGCAAGGAGTAGGTCTTGTCTATTACATATTGGGTGTATGGAACGGTATCTGAGCGAATTTGAAACCCTTGTTTTATGCATCACCCCACCTCACCTTTCCCGTTAAGCAGCCATAGTGTGTTTTCTAAACGTGTGATTCTGTTCTGTTCTGTAATTCAGTTCAAGTGTAGCGGTTTTTACATTCCCTCTATAAGTGATAGCTTATGATAAGTGTCTTTTTCTGTGTGACTTATTTCACTTAGAATCGTCGTACCTAAGTCCACTCATCTTGCTTCTACTAGCCTTATGACATTGATTTCATGTCTGAGTGATATTGCATTGTACATAAGGACCACAACTTCTTTATCCATTTTTCTCTTTCCTGGGATATTTAAGGTGTCATGAAGTGGAGGTTCTTGTCAACAGAGCAGCCCTAAACTTTGGGGTGCCTGTGTCTTGCTGATTTTTAGTTTTCCCAATTTATACGCCCATGAGTGGACGTGCCCTATGCTCCCTAAGCTGTGTTTTTTCGATGTTTCAGGACACACCGTACACTTCTCCAGAGTGGCTGTTGGCAATTAACATCCCGCCCATCAGCGTAGCAAGGCTGCCATTTCTCCATGGCCTGTCCTGCATTTCTGGTTTTGACACTTTTTGCAGCATGACCCTTTTGACCGATGGGAAGCGAGACTTCTTTGTAGCACTGATTTGCCTTTCCAGGTTGCTTGGTTGGCCATAAAGGGCGTATGCGTTTTTTCCTGAATATATTCAGGAAAAAACGCATACGCCCTCTTTGGCCAAGGGCATCATTGTCGACATTTTGCCGCTTTTCATGTGCTTTAAAGGCGATTCGAATCTACCTCCTGAAACCTGTTTCCTGCAATTCTGCCTTGCTTTCCAATCCTCTTCGTTGCCTTCCCTCAATATATTTGTGGACGAGAGTTATCATTTATAACTCAGCAGGTTTGTGAATGGCAGTCCCCCTGAGCTCCATTTTTCGACTGTCTTTTTTGGGAGCTGGCCGCAAAAGCACGGGATTGCCTCAGGCCCTATTCTGGTTCCCGGCGGCAGGCTGAGCCTGTGGTTCATTCTTCTTCCTGATGGGAAAATAGAGTGACCTGTGCCTGTCCCAACACCTAGATCTATTCTCTCATTGGTTTCCCCTCTTCCCGTTCATCCTCAGGACAAATTGCAACCTGTAGAGAACAGGAGGTTAAAGGTGCTGATTCTCCAAGTAGGGAGATTGCTAGTGAAGTAGCTGGAATGGCGAACCCGAGCACAAGGAGATGAAAAATGAGGTGCGTTTTAGAAACCTTTCAAAATCACACGGTGTACCTTCTTCTGGGTTCCTCATGCAAGTTTTCGATGTAGGAAGATGCCCTTGAACCTGGAGATTTGGGACCCATGGGATGGGTACCATGCAGTATTACTTTAAAGGGTCTGCGTTTGCTCACCCAACCTCACCCAACCTTTCAGCCCCAAGAGTGTCCACCCTTATGTCTCATCCAGCTGTGGGTCTAGATATGGTCAATCCAGGTTGCATCACAGCCTTGAAAGAATTTTGTAAGAATTTCTCTCTCTTTCACTGTCTTTGTTTTACGGGTTTTTAAAAGTAATTTATTTTTATAATGGGGTTTAGCTGCTTTTCACGGCTGTGTTTATGCGGATTTACACCCACTTGACTCACTTCCAGACAGATATCAATACATAGGTTTTAAGATTGTTACTAGTCACATATATTCTTGTGCGGTGAATAGGGGGTGTTGAGTCCAGTTCACGGAGCAAGGAGTAGGTCTTGTCTATTACATATTGGGTGTATGGAACGGTATCTGAGCAAATTTGAACCCCTTGTTTTATGCATCACCCCACCTCACCTTTCCCGTTAAGCAGCCATAGTGTGTTTTCTAAACGTGTGACTCTGTTCTGTTTTGTAATTCAGTTCAAGTGTAGCGGTTTTTACATTCCCTCTATAAGTGATAGCTTATGATAAGTGTCTTTTTCTGTGTGACTTATTTCACTTAGAATCGTCGTACCTAAGTCCACTCATCTTACTTCTACTAGCCTTATGACATTGATTTCATGTCTGAGTGATATTCCATTGTACATAAGGACCACAACTTTTTTATCCATTTTTCTCTTTCCTGGGATATTTAAGGTGTCATGAAGTGGAGGTTCTTGTCAACAGAGCAGCCCCAAACTTTGGGGTGCCTGTGTCTTGCTGATTTTTATTTTTCCCAATTTATACGCCCATCAGTGGACGTGCCCTATGCTCACTAAGCTGTGTTTTTTCGATGTTTCAGGACACACCGTACACTTCTCCAGAGTGGCTGTTGGCAATTTACATCCCTCCCATCAACGTAGCAAGGGTGCCATTTCTCCATGGCCTGTCCTGCATTTCTGGTTTTGACACTTTTTGCAGCATGGCCCTTTTGACCCATGGGAAGCGAGACTTCTTTGTAGCGCTGATTTGCCTTTCCAGGTTGCTTGGTTGGCCAAAAAGGGCGTATGCGTTTTTTCCTGAATATATTCAGGAAAAAACGCAAATGCCCTTTTTGGCCAAGGGCATCATTGTCGACGTTTTGCCGCTTTTCATGTGCCTTAAAGGCGATTCGAATCTACCTCCTGAAATCTGTTTCCTGCAATTCTGCCTTGCTTTCAAATCCTCTTCATTGCCTTCCCTCAATATATCTGTGGATGAGAGTTATCACTTATAACTCTGCGGGTTTGTGAATTGCAGTGTCCCTGAGCTCCATTTTTCAACTGTCTTTTTTGAGAGCTGGCCGCAAAAGCACGGGATTGCCTCAGGCCCTATTCTGGTTCCTGGCAGCAGGCTGAGCCTGTGGTTAATTCTTCTTCCTGATGGGAAAATAGAGTGACCTGTGCCTGTCCCAACAGCTAGATCTAGTCTCTCATTGGTTGCCCCTCTTCCCGTTCATCCTCAGGACAAATTGCAACCTGTAGGGAACAGGAGGTTAAAGGTGCTGATTCTCCAAGTAGGGAGATTGCTAGTGAAGTAGCTGGAATGGCGAACACGAGCACAAGGAGATGAGAAATGAGGTGCGTTTTAGAAACCTTTCAAAATCACACGGTGTACCATCTTCTGAGTTTCTCATGCATGTTTTCGATGTAGGAAGATGCCCTTGAACCTGAAGATTTGGGACCCATGGGATGGGTACCACGCAGTATTACTTTAAAAGGTCTGCGTTTGCTCACCCAACCTAACCCAACCTTTCAGCCCCAAGACTGTCCACCCTTATGTCTCATCCAGCTGTGCGTGTAGATATGGTCAATCCAGGTTGCATCACAGCATCTGAACGAATTTTGTAAGAATTTCTCTCTCTTTCACTGTCTTTGTTTTACTGGTTTTTAAAAGTAATTTATTTTTATAATGGGGTTTAGCTGCTTTTCACGGCTGTGTTTATGCGGATTTACACCCACTTGACTCACTTCCAGACAGATATCAATACATAGGTTTAAAGATTGTTACTAGTCACATATATTCTTGTGCGGTGAATAGGGGGTGTTGAGTCCAGTTCACTGAGCAAGGAGTAGGTCTTGTCTATTACATATTGGGTGTATGGAACGGTATCTGAGCAAATTTGAACCCCTTGTTTTATGCATCACCCCACCTCACCTTTCCCGTTAAGCAGCCATAGTGTGTTTTCTAAACGTGTGATTCTGTTCTGTTCTGTAATTCAGTTCAAGTGTAGCGGTTTTTACATTCCCTCTATAAGTGATAGCTTATGATAAGTGTCTTTTTCTGTGAGACTTATTTCACTTAGAATCGTCGTACCTAAGTCCACTCATCTTGCTTCTACTAGCCTTATGACATTGATTTCATGTCTGAGTGATATTGCATTGTACATAAGGACCACAACTTCTTTATCCATTTTTCTCTTTCCTGGGATATTTAAGGTGTCATGAAGTGGAGGTTCTTGTCAACAGAGCAGCCCTAAACTTTGGGGTGCCTGTGTCTTGCTGATTTTTAGTTTTCCCAATTTATACGCCCATGAGTGGACGTGCCCTATGCTCCCTAAGCTGTGTTTTTTTGATGTTTCAGGACACTCCGTACACTTCTCCAGAGTGGCTGTTGGCAACTTACATCCCGCTCATCAGCGTAGCAAGGCTGCCATTTCTCCATGGCCTGTCCTGCATTTCTGATTTTGACGCTTTTTGCAGCATGGCCCTTTTGACCGATGGGAAGCGAGACTTCTTTGTAGTGCTGATTTGCCTTTCCAGGTTGCTTGGTTGGCCAAAAAGTGCGTATGCGTTTTTTCCTGAATATATTCAGGAAAAAACGCATACGCCCTTCTTGGCCAAGGTCATCATTGTCGACGTTTTGCCGCTTTTCATGTGCTTTACAGGCTATTCGAATCTACCTCCTGAAATCTGTTTCCTGCAATTCTGCCTTGCTTTCAAATCCTCTTCGTTGCCTTCCCTCAATATATCTGTGGATGAGAGTTATCATTTATAACTCTGCGGGTTTGTGAATTGCAGTGTCCCTGAGCTCCATTTTTCAACTCGCTTTTTTGGGAGCTGGCCGCAAAAGCGCGGGATTGCCTCAGGCCCTATTCTGGTTCCCGGCGGCAGGCTGAGCCTGTGGTTAATTCTTCTTCCTGATGGGAAAATAGAGTGACCTGTGCCTGTCTCAACCACCTAGATCTAGTCTCTCATTGGTTGCCCCTCTTCCCGTTCATCCTCAGGACAAATTGCAACCTGTACAGAACAGGAGGTTAAAGGTGCTGATTCTCCAAGTAGGGAGATTGCTAGTGAAGTAGCTGGAATGGCGAACCCGAGCACAAGGAGATGAGAAATGAGGTGTGTTTTAGAAACCTTTCAAAATCACACGGTGTACCATCTTCTGAGTTTCTCATGCATGTTTTCGATGTAGGAAGATGCCCTTGAACCTGGAGATTTGGGACCCATGGGATGGGTATCACGCAGTATTACTTTAAATGGTCTGCGTTTGCTCACTCAACTTCTCAGCCCCAAGAGTGTCCACCCTTATGTCTCATCCAGCTGTGGGTCTAGATATGGTCAATCCAGGTGGCATCACAGCCCCTGAACGAATTTTGTAAGAATTTCTCTCTCTTTCACTGTCTTTGTTTTACGGGTTTTTAAAAGTAATTTAGTTTTATAATGGGGTTTAGCTGCTTTTCACGGCTGTGTTTATGCGGATTTACACCCACTTGACTCACTTCCAGACAGATATCAATACATAGGTTTTAAGATTGTCACTAGTCACATATATTCTTGTGCGGTGAATAGGGGGTGTTGAGTCCAGTTCACGGAGCAAGGAGTAGGTCTTGTCTATTACATATTGGGTGTATGGAACGGTATCTGAGCAAATTTGAACCCCTTGTTTTATGCATCACCCCACCTCACCTTTCCCGTTAAGCAGCCATAGTGTGTTTTCTAAACGTGTGACTCTGTTCTGTTTTGTAATTCAGTTCAAGTGTAGCGGTTTTTACATTCCCTCTATAAGTGATAGCTTATGATAAGTGTCTTTTTCTGTGTGAGTTATTTCACTTAGAATCGTCGTACCTAAGTCCACTCATCTTGCTTCTACTAGCCTTATGACATTGATTTCATGTCTGAGTGATATTCCATTGTACATAAGGACCACAACTTTTTTATCCATTTTTCTCTTTCCTGGGATATTTAAGGTGTCATGAAGTGGAGGTTCTTGTCAACAGAGCAGCCCCAAACTTTGGGGTGCCTGTGTCTTGCTGATTTTTACTTTTCCCAATTTATACGCCCATGAGTGGATGTGCCCTATGCTCACTAAGCTGTGTTTTTTCGATGTTTCAGGACACACCGTACACTTCTCCAGAGTGGCTGTTGGCAATTTACATCCCTCCCATCAGCGTAGCACGGCTGCCATTTCTCAATGGCCTGTCCTGCATTTCTGGTTTTGACACTTTTTGCAGCATGGCCCTTTTGACCCATGGGAAGCGAGACTTCTTTATAGCGCTGATTTGCCTTTCCAGGTTGCTTGGTTGGCCAAAAAGGGCGTATGCATTTTTTCCTGAATATATTCAGGAAAAAACGCATACGCCCTTTTTGGCCAAGGGCATCATTGTCGACGTTTTGCCGCTTTTCATGTGCCTTAAAGGCGATTCGAATCTACCTCCTGAAATCTGTTTCCTGCAATTCTGCCTTGCTTTCAAATCCTCTTCATTGCCTTCCCTCAATATATCTGTGGATGAGAGTTATCACTTATAACTCTGCGGGTTTGTGAATTGCAGTGTCCCTGAGCTCCATTTTTCAACTGTCTTTTTTGAGAGCTGGCCGCAAAAGCACGGGATTGCCTCAGGCCCTATTCTGGTTCCTGGCAGCAGGCTGAGCCTGTGGTTAATTCTTCTTCCTGATGGGAAAATAGAGTGACCTGGGCCTGTCCCAACAGCTAGATCTAGTCTCTCATTGGTTGCCCCTCTTCCCGTTCATCCTCAGGACAAATTGCAACCTGTAGGGAACAGGAGGTTAAAGGTGCTGATTCTCCAAGTAGGGAGATTGCTAGTGAAGTAGCTGGAATGGCGAACCCGAGCAAAAGGAGATGAGAAATGAGGTGCGTTTTAGAAACCTTTCAAAATCACACGGTGTACCTTCTTCTGGGTTCCTCATGCAAGTTTTCGATGTAGGAAGATGCCCTTGAACCTGGAGATTTGGGACCCATGGGATGGGTACCATGCAGTATTACTTTAAAGGGTCTGCGTTTTCTCACCCAACCTCACCCAACCTCTCAGCCCCAAGAGTGTCCACCCTTATGTCTCATCCAGCTGTGGGTCTAGATATGGTCAATCCAGGTTGCATCACAGCCCCTGAACGAATTTGTAAGAATTTCTCTCTCTTTCACTGTCTTTGTTTTACGGGTTTTTAAAAGTAATTTATTTTTATAAAGGGGTTTAGCTGCTTTTCACGGCTGTGTTTATGCGGCTTTACACCCACTTGACTCACTTCCAGACAGATATCAATACATAGGTTTTAAGATTGTTACTAGTCACATATATTCTTCTGCGGTGAATAGGGCGTGTTGAGTCCAGTTCACTGAGCAAGAGTAGGTCTTGTCTATTACATATTGGGTGTATGGAACGGTATCTGAGCGAATTTGAACCCCTTGATTTATGCATCACCCCACCTCACCTTTCCCGTTAAGCAGCCATAGTGTGTTTTCTAAACGTGTGATTCTGTTCTGTTCTGTAATTCAGTTCAAGTGTAGCGGTTTTTACATTCCCTCTATAAGTGATAGCTTATGATAAGTGTCTTTTTCTGTGTGACTTATTTCACTTAGAATCGTCGTACCTAAGTCCACTCATCTTGCTTCTACTAGCCTTATGACATTGATTTCATGTCTGAGTGATATTGCATTGTACATAAGGACCACAACTTCTTTATCCATTTTTCTCTTTCCTGGGATATTTAAGGTGTCATGAAGTGGAGGTTCTTGTCAACAGAGCAGCCCTAAACTTTGGGGTGCTTGTGTCTTGCTGATTTTTAGTTTTCCCAATTTATACGCCCATGAGTGGACGTGCCCTATGCTCCCTAAGCTGTGTTTTTTCGATGTTTCAGGACACACCGTACACTTCTCCAGAGTGGCTGTTGGCAACTTACATCCCGCCCATCAGCGTAGCAAGGCTCCCATTTCTCCATGGCCTGTCCTGCATTTCTGGTTTTGACACTTTTTGCAGCATGGCCCTTTTGACCGTTGGGAAGCGAGACTTCTTTGTAGCGCTGATTTGCCTTTCCAGGTTGCTTGGTTGGCCAAAAAGGGCGTATGCGTTTTTTCCTGAATATATTCAGGAAAAAACGCATACGCCCTTTTTGGCCAAGGGCATCATTGTCGACGTTTTGCCGCTTTTCATGTGCTTTACAGGCGATTCGAATCTACCTCCTGAAATCTGTTTCCTGCAATTCTGCCTTGCTTTCAAATCCTCTTCGTTGCCTTCCCTCAATATATCTGTTGATGAGAGTTATCATTTATAACTCTGCGGGTTTGTGAATTGCAGTGTCCCTGAGCTCCATTTTTCAACTCGCTTTTTTGGGAGCTGGCCGCAAAAGCGCGGGATTGCCTCAGGCCCTATTCTGCTTCTGGGCGGCAGGCTGAGCCTGTTGTTAATTCTTCTTCCTGATGGGAAAATAGAGTGACCTGTGCCTGTCCCAACACCTAGATCTAGTCTCTCATTGGTTGCCCCTCTTCCCGTTCATCCTCAGGACAAATTGCAACCTGTAGGGAACAGGAGGTTAAAGGTGCTGATTCTCCAAGTAAGTTGATTGTTAGTAAAGTAGCTGGAAAGGCGAACCCGAGCACAAGGAGATGAGAAATGGGGTGTGTTTTAGAAACCTTTCAAAATCACACGGTGTACCATCTTCTGAGTTTCTCATGCATGCTTTCGATGTAGGAAGATGCCCTTGAACCTGGAGATTTGGGACCCATGGGATGGGTACCACGCAGTATTACTTTAAAGGGTCTGCGTTTGCTCACCCAACCTCTCAGCCCCAAGAGTGTCCACCCTTATGTCTCATCCAGCTGTGTGTCTAGATATGGTCAAAACAGGTTGCATCTCAGCCCCTGATCGAATTTTTTAAGAATTTCTCTCCCTTTCACTGTCTTTGTTTTACGGGTTTTTAAAAGTAATTTATTTTTATAATGGGGTTTAGCTGCTTTTCACGGCTGTGTTTATGCGGCTTTACACCCACTTGACTCACTTCCAGACAGATATCAATACATAGGTTTTAAGATTGTTACTAGTCACATATATTCTTGTGCGGTGAATAGGGGGTGTTGAGTCCAGTTCACGGAGCAAGGAGTAGGTCTTGTCTATTACATATTGGGTGTATGGAACGGTATCTGAGCGAATTTGAACCCCTTGTTTTATGCATCACCCCACCTCACCTTTCCCGTTAAGCAGCCATAGTGTGTTTTCTAAACGTGTGATTCTGTTCTGTTCTGTAATTCAGTTCAAGTGTAGCGGTTTTTACATTCCCTCTATAAGTGATAGCTTATGATAAGTGTCTTTTTCTGTGTGACTTATTTCACTTAGAATCATCGTAACTAAATCCAGTCATCTTGCTTCTACTAGCCTTATGACATTGATTTCATGTCTGAGTGATATTCCATTGTACATAAGGACCACAACTTCTTTATCCATTTTCCTCTTTCCTGGGATATTTAAGGTGTCATGAAGTGGAGGTTCTTGTCAACAGAGCAGCCCCAAACTTTGGGGTGCCTTTGTCTTGCTCATTTTTAGTTTTCCCAATTTATACGCCCATGAGTGGACGTGCCCTATGGTTCCTAAGCTGTGTTTTTTCGATGTTTCAGGACACACCGTACACTTCTCCAGAGTGGCTGTTGGCAATTTACATCCCGCCCATCAGCGTAGCAAGGCTGCCATTTCTCCATGGCCTGTCCTGCATTTCTGGTTTTGACACTTTTTGCAGGATGTCCCTTTTGGCCGATGGGAAGCGAGACTTCTTTGTAGCGCTGATTTGCCTTTCCAGGTTGCTTGGTTGGCCAAAAAGGGCGTATGCGTTTTTTCCTGAATATATTCAGGAAAAAACGCATACGCCCTTCTTGGCCAAGGGCATCATTGTTGACGTATTGCCGCTTTTCATGTGCTTTACAGGCGATTCGAATCTACCTCCTGAAATCTGTTTCCTGCAATTCTGCCTTGCTTTCAAATACTCTTCGTTGCCTTCCCTCAATATATCTGTGGATGAGAGTTATCACTTATAACTCTGCGGGTTTGTGAATTGCAGTGTCCCTGAGCTCCATTTTTCAACTGTCTTTTTTGAGAGCTGGCCGCAAAAGCACGGGATTGCCTCAGGCCCTATTCTGGTTCCTGGCAGCAGGCTGAGCCTGTGATTAATTCTTCTTCCTGATGGGAAAATAGAGTGACCTGTGCCTGTCCCAACAGCTAGATCTAGTCTCTCATTGGTTCCCCCTCTTCCCGTTCATCCTCAGGACAAATTGCAACCTGTAGGGAACAGGAGGTTAAAGGTGCTGATTCTCCAAGTAGGGAGATTGCTAGTAAAGTAGCTGGAATGGCGAACCCGAGCACAAGGAGATGAGAAATGAGGTGCGTTTTAGGAACCTTTCAAAATCACACGGTGTACCATCTTCTGAGTTTCTCATGCATGTTTTCGATGTAGGAAGATGCCCTTGAACCTGGAGACTTGGGACCCATGGGATGGGTACTACGCAGTATTACTTTAAAGGGTCTGCGTTTGCTCACCCAACCTAACCCAACCTTTCAGCCCCAAGAGTGTCCACCCTTATGTCTCATCGAGCTGTGCGTGTAGATATGGTCAATCCAGGTTGCATCACAGCCTCTGAACGAATTTTGTAAGAATTTCTCTCTCTTTCACTGTCTTTGTTTTACGGGTTTTTAAAAGTAATTTAGTTTTATAATGGGGTTTAGCTGCTTTTCACGGCTGTGTTTATGCGTCTTTACACCCACTTGACTCACTTCCAGACAGATATCAATACATAGGTTTTAAGATTGTTACTAGTCACATATATTCTTGTGCGGTGAATAGGGGGTGTTGAGTCCAGTTCACAGAGCAAGGAGTAGGTCTTGTCTATTACATATTGGGTGTATGGAACGGTATCTGAGCGAATTTGAAACCCTTGTTTTATGCATCACCCCACCTCACCTTTCCCGTTAAGCAGCCATAGTGTGTTTTCTAAACGTGTGACTCTGTTCTGTTTTGTAATTCAGTTCAAGTGTAGCGGTTTTTACATTCCCTCTATAAGTGATAGCTTATGATAAGTGTCTTTTTCTGTGTGACTTATTTCACTTAGAATCGTCGTACCTAAGTCCACTCATCTTGCTTCTACTAGCCTTATGACATTGATTTCATGTCTGAGTGATATTCCATTGTACATAAGGACCACAACTTCTTTATCCATTTTTCTCTTTCCTGGGATATTTAAGTTGTCATGAAGTGGAGGTTCTTGTCAACAGAGCAGCCCTAAACTTTGGGGTGCCTGTGTCTTGCTGATTTTTAGTTTTCCCAATTTATACGCCCATGAGTGGACGTGCCCTATGATCCCTAAGCTGTGTTTTTTCGATGTTTCAGGACACACCGTACACTTCTCCAGAGTGGCTGTTGGCAACTTACATCCCGCCCATCAGCGTAGCAAGGCTGCCATTTCTCCATGGCCTGTCCTGCATTTCTGGTTTTGACACTTTTTGCAGCATGGCCCTTTTGACCGATGGGAAGCGAGACTTCTTTGTAGCGCTGATTTGCCTTTCCAGGTTGCTTTGTTGGCCAAAAAGGGCGTATGCGTTTTTTCCTGAATATATTCAGGAAAAAACGCATACGCCCTTTTTGGCCAAGGGCATCATTGTCGACGTTTTGCCGCTTTTCATGTGCTTTACAGGCGATTCGAATCTACCTCCTGAAATCTGTTTCCTGCAATTCTGCCTTGCTTTCAAATCCTCTTCGTTGCCTTCCCTCAATATATCTGTGGATGAGAGTTATCATTTATAACTCTGCGGGTTTGTGAATTGCAGTGTCCCTGAGCTCCATTTTTCAACTCGCTTTTTTGGGAGCTGGCCGCAAAAGCGCGGGATTGCCTCAGGCCCTATTCTGCTTCTGGGCGGCAGGCTGAGCCTGTGGTTAATTCTTCTTCCTGATGGGAAAATAGAGTGACCTGTGCCTGTCCCAACACCTAGATTTAGTATCTCATTGGTTGTCCCTCTTCCCGTTCATCCTCAGGACAAATTGCAACCTGTAGGGAACAGGAGGTTAAAGGTGCTGATTCTCCAAGTAAGTTGATTGCTAGTAAAGTAGCTGGAAAGGCGAACCCGAGCACAAGGAGATGAGAAATGGGGTGTGTTTTAGAAACCTTTCAAAATCATACGGTGTACCATCTTCTGAGTTTCTCATGCATGTTTTCGATGTAGGAAGATGCCCTTGAACCTGGAGATTTGGGACCCATGGGATGGGTACCACGCAGTATTACTTTAAAGGGTCTGCGTTTGCTCACCCAACCTCTCAGCCCCAAGAGTGTCCACCCTTATGTCTCATCCAGCTGTGGGTCTAGATTTGGTCAATCCAGGTTGCATCTCAGCCCCTGATCGAATTTTGTAAGAATTTCTCTCTCTTTCACTGTCTTTGTTTTACGGGTTTTTAAAAGTAATTTGTTTTTATAATGGGGTTTAGCTGCTTTTCACGGCTGTGTTTATGCGGATTTACACCCACTTGACTCACTTCCAGACAGATATCAATACATAGGTTTTAAGATTGTTACTAGTCATATATATTCTTGTGCGGTGAATAGGGGGTGTTGAGTCCAGTTCACTGAGCAAGGAGTAGGTCTTGTGTATTACATATTGGGTGTATGGAACCATATCTGAGCGAATTTGAACCCCTTGTTTTATGCATCACCCCACCTCACCTTTCCCGTTAAGCAGCCATAGTGTGTTTTCTAAACGTGTGACTCTGTTCTGTTTTGTAATTCAGTTCAAGTGTAGCGGTTTTTACATTCCCTCTATAAGTGATAGCTTATGATAAGTGTCTTTTTCTGTCTGACTTATTTCACTTAGAATCGTCGTACCTAAGTCCACTCATCTTGCTTCTACTAGCCTTATGACATTGATTTCATGTCTGAGTGATATTCCATTGTACATAAGGACCACAACTTTTTTATCCATTTTTTTCTTTCCTGGGATATTTCAGGTGTCATGAAGTGGAGGTTCTTGTCAACAGAGCAGCCCCAAACTTTGGGGTGCCTGTGTCTTGCTCATTTTTAGTTTTCCCAATTTATACGCCCATGAGTGGACGTGCCCTATGCTCCCTAAGCTGTGTTTTTTCGATGTTTCAGGACACACCGTACACTTCTCCAGAGTGGCTGTTGGCAATTTACATCCCGCCCATCAGCGTAGCAAGGCTGCCATTTCTCCATGGCCTGTCCTGCATTTCTGGTTTTGACACTTTTTGCAGCATTTCCCTTTTGGCCGATGGGAAGCGAGACTTCTTTGTAGCGCTGATTTGCCTTTCCAGGTTGCTTGGTTGGCCAAGAAGGGCGTATGCGTTTTTTCCTGAATATATTCAGGAAAAAACGCATACGCCCTTCTTGGCCAAGGGCATCATTGTCGACGTTTTGCCGCTTTTCATGTGCTTTACAGGCGATTCGAATCTACCTCCTGAAATCTGTTTCCTGCAATTCTGCCTTGATTTCAAATCCTCTTCGTTGCCTTCCCTCAATATATCTGTGGATGAGAGTTATCACTTATAACTCTGCGGGTTTGTGAATTGCAGTGTCCCTGAGCTCCATTTTTCAACTGTCTTTTTTGAGAGCTGGCCGCAAAGGCACGGGATTCCCTCAGGCCCTATTCTGGTTCCTGGCAGCAGGCTGAGCTTGTGATTAATTCTTCTTCCTGATGGGAAAATAGAGTGACCTGTGCCTGTCCCAACAGCTAGATCTAGTCTCTCATTGGTTCCCCCTCTTCCCGTTCATCCTCAGGACAAATTGCAACCTGTAGGGAACAGGAGGTTAAAGGTGCTGATTCTCCAAGTAGGGAGATTGCTAGTAAAGTAGCTGGAATGGCGAACCCGAGCACAAGGAGATGAGAAATGAGGTGCGTTTTAGGAACCTTTCAAAATCACACGGTGTACAATCTTCTGAGTTTCTCATGCATGTTTTCGATGTAGGAAGATGCCCTTGAACCTGGAGACTTGGGACCCATGGGATGGGTACCACGCAGTATTACTTTAAAGGGTCTGCATTTGCTCACCCAACCTAACCCAACCTTTCAGCCCCAAGAGTGTCCACCCTTATGTCTCATCCAGCTGTGCGTGTAGATATGGTCAATCCAGGTTGAATCACAGCCTATGAACGAATTTTGTAAGAATTTCTCTCTCTTTCACTGTCTTTGTTTTACGGGTTTTTAAAAGTAATTTAGTTTTATAATGGGGTTTAGCTGCTTTTCACGGCTGTGTTTATGCGGCTTTACACCCACTTGACTCACTTCCAGACAGATATCAATACATAGGTTTTAAGATTCTTACTAGTCACATATATTCTTGTGCGGTGAATAGGGGGTGTTGAGTCCAGTTCACGGAGCAAGGAGTAGGTCTTGTCTATTACATATTGGGTGTATGGAACGGTATCTGAGCGAATTTGAAACCCTTGTTTTATGCATCACCCCACCTCACCTTTCCCGTTAAGCAGCCATATTGTGTTTTCTAAACGTGTGACTCTGTTCTGTTTTGTAATTCAGTTCAAGTGTAGCGGTTTTTACATTCCCTCTATAAGTGATAGCTTATGATAAGTGTCTTTTTCTGTGTGACTTATTTCACTTAGAATCGTCGTATCTAAGTCCACTCATCTTGCTTCTACTAGCCTTATGACATTGATTTCATGTCTGAGTGATATTCCATTGTACATAAGGACCACAACTTCTTTATCCATTTTTCTCTTTCCTGGGATATTTAAGTTGTCATGAAGTGGAGGTTCTTGTCAACAGAGCAGCACTAAACTTTGGGGTGCCTGTGTCTTGCTGATTGTTAGTTTTCCCAATTTATACGCCCATGAGTGGACGTGCCCTATGCTCCCTAAGCTGTGTTTTTTCGATGTTTCAGGACACACCGTACACTTCTCCAGATTGGCTGTTGGCAATTAACATCCCGCCCATCAGCGTAGCAAGGCTGCCATTTCTCCATGGCCTGTCCTGCATTTCTGGTTTTGACACTTTTTGCAGCATGACCCTTTTGACCGATGGGAAGCGAGACTTCTTTGTAGCACTGATTTGCCTTTCCAGGTTGCTTGGTTGGCCAAAAAGGGCGTATGCGTTTTTTCCTGAATATATTCAGGAAAAAACGCATACGCCCTTTTTGGCCAAGGGCATCATTGTCGACGTTTTGCCGCTTTTCATGTGCTTTAAAGGCGATTCGAATCTACCTCCTGAAACCTGTTTCCTGCAATTCTGCCTTGCTTTCAAATCCACTTTGTTGCCTTCCCTCAATATATTTGTGGACGAGAGTTATCATTTATAACTCAGCAGGTTTGTGAATGGCAGTGCCCCTGAGCTCCATTTTTCAACTGTCTTGTTTGGGAGCTGGCCGCAAAAGCACGGGATTGCCTCAGGCCCTATTCTGGTTCCCGGCGGCAGGCTGAGCCTGTGGTTAATTATTTTTCCTAATGGGAAAATAGAGTGACCTGTGCCTGTCCCAACACCTAGATCTAGTCTCTCATTGGTTGCCCCTCTTCCCGTTCATCCTCAGGACAAATTGCAACCTGTACAGAACAGGAGGTTAAAGGTGCTGATTCTCCAAGTAGGGAGATTGCTAGTGAAGTAGCTGGAATGGCGAACCCGAGCACAAGGAGATGAGAAATGAGGTGCGTTTTAGAAACCTTTCAAAATCACACGGTGTACCTTCTTCTGGGTTCCTCATGCAAGTTTTCGATGTAGGAAGATGCCCTTGAACCTGGAGATTTGGGACCCATGGGATGGGTACCATGCAGTATTACTTTAAAGGGTCTGCGTTTGCTCACCCAACCTAACCCAACCTTTCAGCCCCAAGACTGTCCACCCTTATGTCTCATCCAGCTGTGCGTGTAGATATGGTCAATCCAGGTTGCATCACAGCCTCTGAACGAATTTTGTAAGAATTTCTCTCTCTTTCACTGTCTTTGTTTTACGGGTTTTTAAAAGTAATTAATTTTTATAATGGGGTTTAGCTGCTTTTCACGGCTGTGTTTATGCGGCTTTACACCCACCTGACTCACTTCCAGACAGATATCAATACATAGGTTTTAAGATTGTTACTAGTCACATATATTCTTGTGCGGTGAATAGGGGGTGTTGAGTCCAGTTCACTGAGCAAGGAGTAGGTCTTGTCTATTACATATTGGGTGTATGGAACGGTATCTGAGCGAATTTGAAACCCTTGTTTTATGCATCACCCCACCTCACCTTTCCCGTTAAGCAGCCATAGTGTGTTTTCTAAACGTGTGATTCTGTTCTGTTCTGTAATTCAGTTCAAGTGTATCGGTTTTTACATTCCCTCTATAAGTGATAGCTTATGATAAGTGTCTTTTTCTGTGTGACTTATTTCTCTTAGAATCGTCGTACCTAAGTCCACTCATCTTGCTTCTACTAGCCTTATGACATTGATTTCATGTCTGAGTGATATTGCATTGTACATAAGGACCACAACTTCTTTATCCATTTTTCTCTTTCCTGGGATATTTAAGGTGTCATGAAGTGGAGGTTCTTGTCAACAGAGCAGCCCTAAACTTTGGGGTGCCTGTGTCTTGCTGATTTTTAGTTTTCCCAATTTATACGCCCATGAGTGGACGTGCCCTATGCTCCCTAAGCTGTGTTTTTTCGATGTTTCAGGACACACCGTACACTTCTCCAGAGTGGCTGTTGGCAATTAACATCCCGCCCATCAGCGTAGCAAGGCTGCCATTTCTCCATGGCCTGTCTTGCATTTCTGGTTTTGACACTTTTTGCAGCATGACCCTTTTGACCGATGGGAAGCGAGACTTCTTTGTAGCGCTGATTTGCCTTTCCAGGTTGCTTGGTTGGCCAAGAAGGGCGTATGCGTTTTTTCCTGAATATATTCAGGAAAAAACGCATACGCCCTTCTTGGCCAACGGCATCATTGTCGACGTTTTGCCGCTTTTCATGTGCTTTACAGGCGATTCGAATCTACCTCCTGAAATCTGTTTCCTGCAATTCTGCCTTGCTTTCAAATCCTCTTCGTTGCCTTCCCTCAATATATCTGTGGATGAGAGTTATCATTTATAACTCTGCGGGTTTGTGAATTGCAGTGTCCATGAGCTCCATTTTTCAACTCGCTTTTTTGGGAGCTGGCCGCAAAACCGCGGGATTGCCTCAGGCCCTATTGTGCTTTTGGGCGGCAGGCTGAGCCTGTGGTTAATTCTTCTTCCTGATGGGAAAATAGAGTGACCTGTGCCTGTCCCAACACCTAGATCTAGTCTCTCATTGGTTGCCCCTCTTCCCCTTCATCCTCAGGACAAATTGCAACCTGTAGGGAACAGGAGGTTAAAGGTGCTGATTCTCCAAGTAAGTTGATTGCTAGTAAAGTAGCTGGAAAGGCGAACCCGAGCACAAGGAGATGAGAAATGGGGTGTGTTTTAGAAACCTTTCAAAATCACACGGTGTACCATCTTCTGAGTTTCTCATGCATGTTTTCGATGTAGGAAAATGCCCTTGAACCTGGAGATTTGGGACCCATGGGATGGGTATCACGCAGTATTACTTTAAAGGGTCTGCGTTTGCTCACCCAACCTCTCAGCCCCAAGAGTGTCCACCCTTATGTCTCATCCAGCTGTGGGTCTAGATATGGTCAATCCAGGTGGCATCACAGCCCCTGAACGAATTTTGTAAGAATTTCTCTCTCTTTCACTGTCTTTGTTTTACGGGTTTTTAAAAGTAATTTATTTTTATAATGGGGTTTAGCTGCTTTTCACGGCTGTGTTTATGCGGATTTACACCCACTTGACTCACCTCCAGACAGATATCAATACATAGGTTTTAAGATTGTTACTAGTCACATATATTCTTGTGCGGTGAATAGGGGGTGTTGAGTCCAGTTCACGGAGCAAGGAGTAGGTCTTGTCTATTACATATTGGGTGTATGGAACGGTATCTGAGCAAATTTGAACCCCTTGTTTTATGCATCACCCCACCTCACCTTTCCCGTTAAGCAGCCATAGTGTGTTTTCTAAACGTGTGACTCTGTTCTGTATGGTAATTCAGTTCAAGTGTAGCGGTTTTTACATTCCCTCTATAAGTGATAGCTTATGATAAGTGTCTTTTTCTGTGTGACTTATTTCACTTAGAATCGTCGTACCTAAGTCCACTCATCTTGCTTCTACTAGCCTTATGACATTGATTTCATGTCTGAGTGATATTCCATTGTACATAAGGACCACAACTTTTTTATCCATTTTTCTCTTTCCTGGGATATTTAAGGTGTCATGAAGTGGAGGTTCTTGTCAACAGAGCAGCCCCAAACTTTGGGGTGCCTGTGTCTTGCTGATTTTTAGTTTTCCCAATTTATACGCCCATGAGTGGACGTGCCCTATGTTCACTAAGCTGTGTTTTTTCGATGTTTCAGGACACACCGTACACTTCTCCAGAGTGGCTGTTGGCAATTTACATCCCGCCCATCAGCGTAGCAAGGCTGCCATTTCTCCATGGCCTGTCCTGCATTTCTGGTTTTGACACTTTTTGCAGCATGGCCCTTTTGACCCATGGGAAGCGAGACTTCTTTGTAGCACTGATTTGCCTTTCCAGGTTGCTTGGTTGGCCAAAAAGGGCGTATGCGTTTCTTCCTGAATATATTCAGGAAAAAAGGCATACGCCCTTTTTGGCAAAGGGCATCATTGTCGAACTTTTGCCGCTTTTCATGTGCCTTAAAGGCGATTCGAATCTACCTCCTGAAATCTGTTTCCTGCAATTCTTCCTTGCTTTCAAATCCTCTACGTTGCCTTCCCTCAATATATCTGTGGATGAGAGTTATCACTTATAACTCTGCGGGTTTGTGAATTGCAGTGTCCCTGAGCTCCATTTTTCAACTGTCTTTTTTGAGAGCTGGCCGCAAAAGCACGGGATTGCCTCAGGCCCTATTCTGGTTCCTGGCAGCAGGCTGAGCCTGTGGTTAATTCTTCTTCCTGATGGGAAAATAGAGTGACCTGTGCCTGTCCCAACAGCTAGATCTAGTCTCTCATTGGTTGCCCCTCTTCCCGTTCATCCTCAGGACAAATTGCAACCTGTAGGGAACAGGAGGTTAAAGGTGCTGATTCTCCAAGTAGGGAGATTGCTAGTAAAGTAGCTGGAATGGCGAACCGGAGCACAAGGAGATGAGAAATGAGGTGCGTTTTAGAAACCTTTCAAAATCACACGGTGTACCATCTTCTGAGTTTCTCATGCATGTTTTCGATGTAGGAAGATGCCCTCAACCCTGGAGACTTGGGACCCATGGGATGGGTACCACGCAGTATTACTTTAAAGGGTCTGCGTTTGCTCACCCAACCTAACCCAAACTTTCAGCCCCAAGACTGTCAACCCTTATGTCTCATCCAGCTGTGCGTGTAGATATGGTCAATCCAGGTTGCATCACAGCCTCTGAACGAATTTTGTAAGAATTTCTCTCTCTTTCACTGTCTTTGTTTTACGGGTTTTTAAAAGTAATTTATTTTTATAATGGGGTTTAGCTGCTTTTCACGGCTGTGTTTATGTGGATTTACACCCACTTGACTCACTTCCAGACAGATATCAATACATAGGTTTTAAGATTGTTACTAGTCACATATATTCTTGTGCGGTGAATAGGGGGTGTTGAGTCCAGTTCACTGAGCAAGGAGTAGGTCTTGTCTATTACATATTGGGTGTATGGAACGGTATCTGAGCGAATTTGAAACCCTTGTTTTATGCATCACCCCACCTCACCTTTCCCGTTAAGCAGCCATAGTGTGTTTTCTAAACGTGTGATTCTGTTCTGTTCTGTAATTCAGTTCAAGTGTAGCGGTTTTTACATTCCCTCTATAAGTGATAGCTTATGATAAGTGTCTTTTTCTGTGTGACTTATTTCACTTAGAATCGTCGTACCTAAGTCCACTCATCTTGCTTCTACTAGCCTTATGACATTGATTTCATGTCTGAGTGATATTGCATTGTACATAAGGACCACAACTTCTTTATCCATTTTTCTCTTTCCTGGGATATTTAAGGTGTCATGAAGTGGAGGTTCTTGTCAACAGAGCAGCCCTAAACTTTGGGGTGCCTGTGTCTTGCTGATTTTTAGTTTTCCCAATTTATACGCCCATGAGTGGACGTGCCCTATGCTCCCTAAGCTGTGTTTTTTCGATGTTTCAGGACACACCGTACACTTCTCCAGAGTGGCTGTTGGCAATTAACATCCCGCCCATCAGCGTAGCAAGGCTGCCATTTCTCCATGGCCTGTCCTGCATTTCTGGTTTTGACACTTTTTGCAGCATGACCCTTTTGACCGATGGGAAGCGAGACTTCTTTGTAGCACTGATTTGCCTTTCCAGGTTGCTTGGTTGGCCATAAAGGGCGTATGCGTTTTTTCCTGAATATATTCAGGAAAAAACGCATACGCCCTCTTTGGCCAAGGGCATCATTGTCGACATTTTGCCGCTTTTCATGTGCTTTAAAGGCGATTCGAATCTACCTCCTGAAACCTGTTTCCTGCAATTCTGCCTTGCTTTCCAATCCTCTTCGTTGCCTTCCCTCAATATATTTGTGGACGAGAGTTATCATTTATAACTCAGCAGGTTTGTGAATGGCAGTCCCCCTGAGCTCCATTTTTCGACTGTCTTTTTTGGGAGCTGGCCGCAAAAGCACGGGATTGCCTCAGGCCCTATTCTGGTTCCCGGCGGCAGGCTGAGCCTGTGGTTCATTCTTCTTCCTGATGGGAAAATAGAGTGACCTGTGCCTGTCCCAACACCTAGATCTATTCTCTCATTGGTTTCCCCTCTTCCCGTTCATCCTCAGGACAAATTGCAACCTGTAGAGAACAGGAGGTTAAAGGTGCTGATTCTCCAAGTAGGGAGATTGCTAGTGAAGTAGCTGGAATGGCGAACCCGAGCACAAGGAGATGAAAAATGAGGTGCGTTTTAGAAACCTTTCAAAATCACACGGTGTAACTTCTTCTGGGTTCCTCATGCAAGTTTTCGATGTAGGAAGATGCCCTTGAACCTGGAGATTTGGGACCCATGGGATGGGTACCATGCAGTATTACTTTAAAGGGTCTGCGTTTGCTCACCCAACCTCACCCAACCTTTCAGCCCCAAGAGTGTCCACCCTTATGTCTCATCCAGCTGTGGGTCTAGATATGGTCAATCCAGGTTGCATCACAGCCCTTGAACGAATTTTGTAAGAATTTCTCTCTCTTTCACTGTCTTTGTTTTACGGCTTTTTAAAAGTAATTTATTTTTATAATGGGGTTTAGCTGCTTTTCACGGCTGTGTTTATGCGGCTTTACACCCACTTGACTCACTTCCAGACAGATATCAATACATAGGTTTAAAGATTGTTACTAGTCACATATATTCTTGTGCGGTGAATAGGGGGTGTTGAGTCCAGTTCACTGAGCAAGGAGTAGGTCTTGTCTATTACATATTGTGTGTATGGAACGGTATCTGAGCGAATTTGAACCCCTTGTTTTATGCATCACCCAACCTCACCTTTCCCTTTAAGCAGCCATAGTGTGTTTTCTAAACGTGTGATTCTGTTCTGTTCTGTAATTCAGTTCAAGTGTAGCGGTTTTTACATTCCCTCTATAAGTGATAGCTTATGATAAGTGTCTTTTTCTGTGTGACTTATTTCACTTAGAATCGTCGTACCTAAGTCCACTCATCTTGCTTCTACTAGCCTTATGACATTGATTTCATGTCTGAGTGATATTCCATTGTACATAAGGACCACAACTTTTTTATCCATTTTTCTCTTTCCTGGGATATTTAAGGTGTCATGAAGTGGAGGTTCTTGTCAACAGAGCAGCCCTAAACTTTGGGGTGCCTGTGTCTTGCTGATTTTTAGTTTTCCCAATTTATACGCCCATGAGTGGACGTGCCCTATGCTCCCTAAGCTGTGTTTTTTCGATGTTTCAGGACACACCGTACACTTCTCCTGAGTGGCTGTTGGCAACTTACATCCCGCCCATCAGCGTATCAAGGCTGCCATTTCTCCATGGCCTGTCCTGCATTTCTGGTTTTGACACTTTTTGCAGCATGGCCCTTTTGACCGATGGGAAGCGAGACTTCTTTGTAGCGCTGATTTGCCTTTCCAGGTTGCTTGGTTGGCCAGAAAGTGCGTATGCGTTTTTTCCTGAATACATTTAGGAAAAAACGCATACGCCCTTCTGGGCCAAGGGCATCATTGTCGACGTTTTGCCGCTTTTCATGTGCTTTACAGGCGATTCGAATCTACCTCCTGAAATCTGTTTCCTGCAATTCTGCCTTGCTTTCAAATCCTCTTCGTTGCCTTCCCTCAATATATCTGTGGATGAGAGTTATCATTTATAACTCTGCGGGTTTGTGAATTGCAGTGTCCCTGAGCTCCATTTTTCAACTCGCTTTTTTGGCAGCTGGCCGCAAAAGCGCGGGATTGCCTCAGGCCCTATTGTGCTTCTGGGCGGCAGGCTGAGCCTGTGATTAATTCTTCTTCCTGATGGGAAAATAGAGTGACCTGTGCCTGTCCCAACACCTAGATCTAGTCTCTCATTGGTTGCCCCTCTTCCCGTTCATCCTCAGTACAAATTGCAAACTGTAGGGAACAGGAGGTTAAAGGTGCTGATTCTCCAAGTAAGTTGATTGCTAGTAAAGTAGCTGGAAAGGCGAACCCGAGCACAAGGAGATGAGAAATGGGGTGTGTTTTAGAAACCTTTCAAAATCACACGGTGTACCATCTTCTGAGTTTCTCATGCATGTTTTCGATGTAGGAAGATGCCCTTGAACCTGGAGATTTGGGACCCATGGGATGGGTATCACGCAGTATTACTTTAAAGGGTCTGCGTTTGCTCACCCAACCTCTCAGCCCCAAGAGTGTCCACCCTTATGTCTCTTCCAGCTGTGGGTCTAGATATGGTCAATCCAGGTGGCATCACAGCCCCTGAACGAATTTTGTAAGAATTTCTCTCTCTTTCACTGTCTTTGTTTTACGGGTTTTTAAAAGTAATTTATTTTTATAATGGGGTTTAGCTGATTTTCACGGCTGTGTTTATGCGGCTTTACACCCACTTGACTCACTTCCAGACAGATATCAATACATAGGTTTTAAGATTGTTACTAGTCACATATATTCTTGTGCGGTGAATAGGGGGTGTTGAGTCCAGTTCACTGAGCAAGGATTAGGTCTTGTCTATTACATATTGGGTGTATGGAACGGTATCTGAGCGAATTTGAACCCCTTGTTTTATGCATCACCCCATCTCACCTTTCCCGTTAAGCAGCCATAGTGTGTTTTCTAAACGTGTGATTCTGTTCTGTTCTGTAATTCAGTTCAAGTGTAGCGGTTTTTACATTCCCTCTATAAGTGATAGCTTATGATAAGTGTCTTTTTCTGTGTGACTTATTTCACTTAGAATCGTCGTACCTAAGTCCACTCATCTTGCTTCTACTAGCCTTATGACATTGATTTCATGTCTGAGTGATATTCCATTGTACATAAGGACCACAACTTCTTTATCCATTTTTCTCTTTCCTGGGATATTTAAGGTGTCATGAAGTGGAGGTTCTTGTCAACAGAGCAGCCCTAAACTTTGGGGTGCCTGTGTCTTGCTGATTTTTAGTTTTCCCAATTTATACGCCCATGAGTGGACGTGCCCTATGCTCACTAAGCTGTGTTTTTTCGATGTTTCAGGACACACCGTACACTTCTCCTGAGTGGCTGTTGGCAACTTACATCCCGCCCATCAGCGTAGCAAGGCTGCCATTTCTCCATGGCCTGTCCTGCATTTCTGGTTTTGACACTTTTTGCAGCATGGCCCTTTTGACCGATGGGAAGCGAGACCACTTTGTAGCGCTGATTTGCCTTTCCAGGTTGCTTGGTTGGCCAAAAAGTGCGTATGCGTTTTTTCCTGAATATATTCAGGAAAAAACGCATACGCCCTTCTTGGCCAAGGGCATCATTGTCGACGTTTTGCCGCTTTTCATGTGCTTTACAGGCGATTCGAATCTACCTCCTGAAATCTGTTTCCTGCAATTCTGCCTTGCTTTCAAATCCTCTTCGTTGCCTTCCCTCAATATATCTGTGGATGAGAGTTATCATTTATAACTCTGCGGGTTTGTGAATTGCAGTGTCCCTGAGCTCCATTTTTCAACTCGCTTTTTTGGGAGCTGGCCGCAAAAGCGCGGGATTGCCTCAGGCCCTATTGTGCTTCTGGGCGGCAGGCTGAGCCTGTGATTAATTCTTCTTCCTGATGGGAAAATAGAGTGACCTGTGCCTGTCCCAACACCTAGATCTAGTCTCTCATTGGTTGCCCCTCTTGCCGTTCATCCTCAGGACAAATTGCAACCTGTAGGGAACAGGAGGTTAAAGGTGCTGATTCTCCAAGTAAGTTGATTGCTAGTAAAGTAGCTGGAAAGGCGAACCCGAGCACAAGGAGATGAGAAATGGGGTGTGTTTTAGAAACCTTTCAAAATCACACGGTGTACCATCTTCTGAGTTTCTCATGCATGTTTTCGATGTAGGAAGATGCCCTTGAACCTGGAGATTTGGGACCCATGGGATGGGTATCACGCAGTATTACTTTAAAGGGTCTGCGTTTGCTCACCCAACCTCTCAGCCCCAAGAGTGTCCACCCTTATGTCTCATCCAGCTGTGGGTCTAGATATGGTCAATCCAGGTGGCATCACAGCCCCTGAACGAATTTTGTAAGAATTTCTCTCTCTTTCACTGTCTTTGTTTTACGGGTTTTTAAAAGTAATTTATTTTTATAATGGGGTTTAGCTGCTTTTCACGGTTGTGTTTATGCGGATTTACACCCACTTGACTCACTTCCAGACAGATATCAATACATAGGTTTTAAGATTGTTACTAGTCACATATATTCTTGTGCGGTGAATAGGGGGTGTTGAGTCCAGTTCACGGAGCAAGGAGTAGGTCTTGTCTATTACATATTGGGTGTATGGAACGGTATCTGAGCAAATTTGAACCCCTTGTTTTATGCATCACCCCACCTCACCTTTCCCGTTAAGCAGCCATAGTGTGTTTTCTAAACGTGTGACTCTGTTCTGTTCTGTAATTCAGTTCAAGTGTAGCGGTTTTTACATTCCCTCTATAAGTGATAGCTTATGATAAGTGTCTTTTTCTGTGTGACTTATTTCACTTAGAATCGTCGTACCTAAGTCCACTCATCTTGCTTCTACTAGCCTTATGACATTGATTTCATGTCTGAGTGATATTCCATTGTACATAAGGACCACAACTTCTTTATCCATTTTTCTCTTTCCTGGGATATTTAAGGTGTCATGAAGTGGAGGTTCTTGTCAACAGAGCAGCCCTAAACTTTGGGGTGCCTGTGTCTTGCTGATTTTTAGTTTTCCCAATTTATACGCCCATGAGTGGACGTGCCTTATGCTCACTAAGCTGTGTTTTTTCGATGTTTCAGGACACACCGTACACTTCTCCTGAGTGGCTGTTGGCAACTTACATCCCGCCCATCAGCGTAGCAAGGCTGCCATTTCTCCATGGCCTGTCCTGCATTTCTGGTTTTGACACTTTTTGCAGCATGGCCCTTTTGACCGATGGGAAGCGAGACCTCTTTGTAGCGCTGATTTGCCTTTCCAGGTTGCTTGGTTGGCCAAAAAGTGCGTATGCGTTTTTTCCTGAATATATTCAGGAAAAAACGCATACGCCCTTCTTGGCCAAGGGCATCATTGTCGACGTTTTGCCGCTTTTCATGTGCTTTACAGGCGATTCGAATCTACCTCCTGAAATCTGTTTCCTGCAATTCTGCCTTGCTTTCAAATCCTCTTCGTTGCCTTCCCTCAATATATCTGTGGATGAGAGTTATCATTTATAACTCTGCGGGTTTGTGAATTGCAGTGTCCCTGAGCTCCATTTTTCAACTCGCTTTTTTGGGAGCTGGCCGCAAAAGCGCGGGATTGCCTCAGGCCCTATTGTGCTTCTGGGCGGCAGGCTGAGCCTGTGATTAATTCTTCTTCCTGATGGGAAAATAGAGTGACCTGTGCCTGTCCCAACACCTAGATCTAGTCTCTCATTGGTTGCCCCTCTTGCCGTTCATCCTCAGGACAAATTGCAACCTGTAGGGAACAGGAGGTTAAAGGTGCTGATTCTCCAAGTAAGTTGATTGCTAGTAAAGTAGCTGGAAAGGCGAACCCGAGCACAAGGAGATGAGAAATGGGGTGTGTTTTAGAAACCTTTCAAAATCACACGGTGTACCATCTTCTGAGTTTCTCATGCATGTTTTCGATGTAGGAAGATGCCCTTGAACCTGGAGATTTGGGACCCATGGGATGGGTATCACGCAGTATTACTTTAAAGGGTCTGCGTTTGCTCACCCAACCTCTCAGCCCCAAGAGTGTCCACCCTTATGTCTCATCCAGCTGTGGGTCTAGATATGGTCAATCCAGGTGGCATCACAGCCCCTGAACGAATTTTGTAAGAATTTCTCTCTCTTTCACTGTCTTTGTTTTACGGGTTTTTAAAAGTAATTTATTTTTATAATGGGGTTTAGCTGCTTTTCACGGCTGTGTTTATGCGGATTTACACCCACTTGACTCACTTCCAGACAGATATCAATACATAGGTTTTAAGATTGTTACTAGTCACATATATTCTTGTGCGGTGAATAGGGGGTGTTGAGTCCAGTTCACGGAGCAAGGAGTAGGTCTTGTCTATTACATATTGGGTGTATGGAACGGTATCTGAGCAAATTTGAACCCCTTGTTTTATGCATCACCCCACCTCACCTTTCCCGTTAAGCAGCCATAGTGTGTTTTCTAAACGTGTGACTCTGTTCTGTTTTGTAATTCAGTTCAAGTGTAGCGGTTTTTACATTCCCTCTATAAGTGATAGCTTATGATAAGTGTCTTTTTCTGTGTGACTTATTTCACTTAGAATCGTCGTACCTAAGTCCACTCATCTTGCTTCTACTAGCCTTATGACATTGATTTCATGTCTGAGTGATATTCCATTGTACATAAGGACCACAACTTTTTTATCCATTTTTCTCTTTCCTGGGATATTTAAGGTGTCATGAAGTGGAGGTTCTTGTCAACAGAGCAGCCCCAAACTTTGGGGTGCCTGTGTCTTGCTGATTTTTAGTTTTCCCAATTTATACGCCCATGAGTGGACGTGCCCTATGTTCACTAAGCTGTGTTTTTTCGATGTTTCAGGACACACCGTACACTTCTCCAGAGTGGCTGTTGGCAATTTACATCCCGCCCATCAGCGTAGCATGGCTGCCATTTCTCCATGGCCTGTCCTGCATTTCTGGTTTTGACACTTTTTGCAGCATGGCCCTTTTGACCCATGGGAAGCGAGACTTCTTTGTAGCGCTGATTTGCCTTTCCAGGTTGCTTGGTTGGCCAAAAAGGGCGTATGCGTTTTTTCCTGAATATATTCAGGAAAAAAGGCATACGCCCTTTTTGGCAAAGGGCATCATTGTCGAACTTTTGCCGCTTTTCATGTGCCTTAAAGGCGATTCGAATCTACCTCCTGAAATCTGTTTCCTGCAATTCTGCCTTGCTTTCAAATCCTCTACGTTGCCTTCCCTCAATATATCTGTGGATGAGAGTTATCACTTATAACTCTGCGGGTTTGTGAATTGCAGTGTCCCTGAGCTCCATTTTTCAACTGTCTTTTTTGAGAGCTGGCCGCAAAAGCACGGGATTGCCTCAGGCCCTATTCTGGTTCCTGGCAGCAGGCTGAGCCTGTGGTTAATTCTTCTTCCTGATGGGAAAATAGAGTGACCTGTGCCTGTCCCAACAGCTAGATCTAGTCTCTCATTGGTTGCCCCTCTTCCCGTTCATCCTCAGGACAAATTGCAACCTGTAGGGAACAGGAGGTTAAAGGTGCTGATTCTCCAAGTAGGGAGATTGCTAGTAAAGTATCTGGAATGGCGAACCGGAGCACAAGGAGATGAGAAATGAGGTGCGTTTTAGAAACCTTTCAAAATCACACGGTGTACCATCTTCTGAGTTTCTCATGCATGTTTTCGATGTAGGAAGATGCCCTCAACCCTGGAGACTTGGGACCCATGGGATGGGTACCACGCAGTATTACTTTAAAGGGTCTGCGTTTGCTCACCCAACCTAACCCAAACTTTCAGCCCCAAGACTGTCAACCCTTATGTCTCATCCAGCTGTGCGTGTAGATATGGTCAATCCAGGTTGCATCACAGCCTATGAACGAATTTTGTAAGAATTTCTCTCTCTTTCACTGTCTTTGTTTTACGGGTTTTTAAAAGTAGTTTATTTTTATAATGGGGTTTAGCTGCTTTTCACGGCTGTGTTTATGTGGATTTACACCCACTTGACTCACTTCCAGACAGATATCAATACATAGGTTTTAAGATTGTTACTAGTCACATATATTCTTGTGCGGTGAATAGGGGGTGTTGAGTCCAGTTCACTGAGCAAGGAGTAGGTCTTGTCTATTACATATTGGGTGTATGGAACGGTATCTGAGCGAATTTGAAACCCTTGTTTTATGCATCACCCCACCTCACCTTTCCCGTTAAGCAGCCATAGTGTGTTTTCTAAACGTGTGATTCTGTTCTGTTCTGTAATTCAGTTCAAGTGTAGCGGTTTTTACATTCCCTCTATAAGTGATAGCTTATGATAAGTGTCTTTTTCTGTGTGACTTATTTCACTTAGAATCGTCGTACCTAAGTCCACTCATCTTGCTTCTACTAGCCTTATGACATTGATTTCATGTCTGAGTGATATTGCATTGTACATAAGGACCACAACTTCTTTATCCATTTTTCTCTTTCCTGGGATATTTAAGGTGTCATGAAGTGGAGGTTCTTGTCAACAGAGCAGCCCTAAACTTTGGGGTGCCTGTGTCTTGCTGATTTTTAGTTTTCCCAATTTATACGCCCATGAGTGGACGTGCCCTATACTCCCTAAGCTGTGTTTTTTCGATGTTTCAGGACACACCGTACACTTCTCCAGAGTGGCTGTTGGCAATTAACATCCCGCCCATCAGCGTAGCAAGGCTGCCATTTCTCCATGGCCTGTCCTGCATTTCTGGTTTTGACACTTTTTGCAGCATGACCCTTTTGACCGATGGGAAGCGAGACTTCTTTGTAGCACTGATTTGCCTTTCCAGGTTGCTTGGTTGGCCATAAAGGGCGTATGCGTTTTTTCCTGAATATATTCAGGAAAAAACGCATACGCCCTCTTTGGCCAAGGGCATCATTGTCGACGTTTTGCCGCTTTTCATGTGCTTTAAAGGCGATTCGAATCTACCTCCTGAAACCTGTTTCCTGCAATTCTGCCTTGCTTTCCAATCCTCTTCGTTGCCTTCCCTCAATATATTTGTGGACGAGAGTTATCATTTATAACTCAGCAGGTTTGTGAATGGCAGTCCCCCTGAGCTCCATTTTTCGACTGTCTTTTTTGGGAGCTGGCCGCAAAAGCACGGGATTGCCTCAGGCCCTATTCTGGTTCCCGGCGGCAGGCTGAGCCTGTGGTTCATTCTTCTTCCTGATGGGAAAATAGAGTGACCTGTGCCTGTCCCAACACCTAGATCTATTCTCTCATTGGTTTCCCCTCTTCCCGTTCATCCTCAGGACAAATTGCAACCTGTAGAGAACAGGAGGTTAAAGGTGCTGATTCTCCAAGTAGGGAGATTGCTAGTGAAGTAGCTGGAATGGCGAACCCGAGCACAAGGAGATGAAAAATGAGGTGCGTTTTAGAAACCTTTCAAAATCACACGGTGTACCTTCTTCTGGGTTCCTCATGCAAGTTTTCGATGTAGGAAAATGCCCTTGAACCTGGAGATTTGGGACCCATGGGATGGGTACCATGCAGTATTACTTTAAAGGGTCTGCGTTTGCTCACCCAACCTCACCCAACCTTTCAGCCCCAAGAGTGTCCACCCTTATGTCTCATCCAGCTGTGGGTCTAGATATGGTCAATCCAGGTGGCATCACAGCCCTTGAACGAATTTTGTAAGAATTTCACTCTCTTTCACTGTCTTTGTTTTACGGGTTTTTAAAAGTAATTTATTTTTATAATGGGGTTTAGCTGCTTTTCACGGCTGTGTTTTTGCGGCTTTACACCCACTTGACTCACTTCCAGACAGATATCAATACATAGGTTTAAAGATTGTTACTAGTCACATATATTCTTGTGCGGTGAATAGGGGGTGTTGAGTCCAGTTCACTGAGCAAGGAGTAGGTCTTGTCTATTACATATTGTGTGTATGGAACGGTATCTGAGCGAATTTGAACCCCTTGTTTTATGCATCACCCAACCTCACCTTTCCCTTTAAGCAGCCATAGTGTGTTTTCTAAACGTGTGATTCTGTTCTGTTCTGTAATTCAGTTCAAGTGTAGCGGTTTTTACATTCCCTCTATAAGTGATAGCTTATGATAAGTGTCTTTTTCTGTGTGACTTATTTCACTTAGAATCGTCGTACCTAAGTCCACTCATCTTGCTTCTAGTAGCCTTATGACATTGATTTCATGTCTGAGTGATATTCCATTGTACATAAGGACCACAACTTTTTTATCCATTTTTCTCTTTCCTGGGATATTTAAGGTGTCATGAAGTGGAGGTTCTTGTCAACAGAGCAGCCCTAAACTTTGGGGTGCCTGTGTCTTGCTGATTTTTAGTTTTCCCAATTTATACGCCCATGAGTGGACGTGCCCTATGCTCCCTAAGCTGTGTTTTTTCGATGTTTCAGGACACACCGTACACTTCTCCTGAGTGGCTGTTGGCAACTTACATCCCGCCCATCAGCGTATCAAGGCTGCCATTTCTCCATGGCCTGTCCTGCATTTCTGGTTTTGACACTTTTTGCAGCATGGCCCTTTTGACCGATGGGAAGCGAGACTTCTTTGTAGCGCTGATTTGCCTTTCCAGGTTGCTTGGTTGGCCAAAAAGTGCGTATGCGTTTTTTCCTGAATACATTTAGGAAAAAACGCATACGCCCTTCTGGGCCAAGGGCATCATTGTCGACGTTTTGCCGCTTTTCATGTGCTTTACAGGCGATTCGAATCTACCTCCTGAAATCTGTTTCCTGCAATTCTGCCTTGCTTTCAAATCCTCTTCGTTGCCTTCCCTCAATATATCTGTGGATGAGAGTTATCATTTATAACTCTGCGGGTTTGTGAATTGCAGTGTCCCTGAGCTCCATTTTTCAACTCGCTTTTTTGGGAGCTGGCCGCAAAAGCGCGGGATTGCCTCAGGCCCTATTGTGCTTCTGAGCGGCAGGCTGAGCCTGTGATTAATTCTTCTTCCTGATGGGAAAATAGAGTGACCTGTGCCTGTCCCAACACCTAGATCTAGTCTCTCATTGGTTGCCCCTCTTGCCGTTCATCCTCAGGACAAATTGCAACCTGTAGGGAACAGGAGGTTAAAGGTGCTGATTCTCCAAGTAAGTTGATTGCTAGTAAAGTAGCTGGAAAGGCGAACCCGAGCACAAGGAGATGAGAAATGGGGTGTGTTTTAGAAACCTTTCAAAATCACACGGTGTACCATCTTCTGAGTTTCTCATGCATGTTTTCGATGTAGGAAGATGCCCTTGAACCTGGAGATTTGGGACCCATGGGATGGGTATCACGCAGTATTACTTTAAAGGGTCTGCGTTTGCTCACCCAACCTCTCAGCCCCAAGAGTGTCCACCCTTATGTCTCATCCAGCTGTGGGTCTAGATATGGTCAATCCAGGTGGCATCACAGCCCGTGAACGAATTTTGTAAGAATTTCTCTCTCTTTCACTGTCTTTGTTTTACGGTTTTTTAAAAGTAATTTATTTTTATAATGGGGTTTAGCTGCTTTTCACGGCTGTGTTTATGCGGATTTACACCCACTTGACTCACTTCCAGACAGATATCAATACATAGGTTTTAAGATTGTTACTAGTCACATATATTCTTGTGCGGTGAATAGGGGTTGTTGAGTCCAGTTCACGGAGCAAGGAGTAGGTCTTGTCTATTACATATTGGGTGTATGGAACGGTATCTGAGCAAATTTGAACCCCTTGTTTTATGCATCACCCCACCTCACCTTTCCCGTTAAGCAGCCATAGTGTGTTTTCTAAACGTGTGACTCTGTTCTGTTTTGTAATTCAGTTCAAGTGTAGCGGTTTTTACATTCCCTCTATAAGTGATAGCTTATGATAAGTGTCTTTTTCTGTGTGACTTATTTCACTTAGAATCGTCGTACCTAAGTCCACTCATCTTGCTTCTACTAGCCTTATGACATTGATTTCATGTCTGAGTGATATTCCATTGTACATAAGGACCACAACTTTTTTATCCATTTTTCTCTTTCCTGGGATATTTAAGGTGTCATGAAGTGGAGGTTCTTGTCAACAGAGCAGCCCCAAACTTTGGGGTGCCTGTGTCTTGCTGATTTTTAGTTTTCCCAATTTATACGCCCATGAGTGGACGTGCCCTATGTTCACTAAGCTGTGTTTTTTCGATGTTTCAGGACACACCGTACACTTCTCCAGAGTGGCTGTTGGCAATTTACATCCCGCCCATCAGCGTAGCATGGCTGCCATTTCTCCATGGCCTGTCCTGCATTTCTGGTTTTGACACTTTTTGCAGCATGGCCCTTTTGACCCATGGGAAGCGAGACTTCTTTGTAGCGCTGATTTGCCTTTCCAGGTTGCTTGGTTGGCCAAAAAGGGCGTATGCGTTTTTTCCTGAATATATTCAGGAAAAAACGCATACGCCCTTTTTGGCAAAGGGCATCATTGTCGAACTTTTGCCGCTTTTCATGTGCCTTAAAGGCGATTCGAATCTACCTCCTGAAATCTGTTTCCTGCAATTCTGCCTTGCTTTCAAATCCTCTTCGTTGCCTTCCCTCAATATATCTGTGGATGAGAGTTATCACTTATAACTCTGCGGGTTTGTGAATTGCAGTGTCCCTGAGCTCCATTTTTCAACTGTCTTTTTTGAGAGCTGGCCGCAAAAGCACGGGATTGCCTCAGGCCCTATTCTGGTTCCTGGCAGCAGGCTGAGCCTGTGGTTAATTCTTCTTCCTGATGGGAAAATAGAGTGACCTCTACCTGTCCCAACAGCTAGATCTAGTCTCTCTTTGGTTGCCCCTCTTCCCGTTCATCCTCAGGACAAATTGCAACCTGTAGGGAACAGGAGGTTAAAGGTGCTGATTCTCCAAGTAGGGAGATTGCTAGTAAAGTAGCTGGAATGGCGAACCCGAGCACAAGGAGATGAGAAATGAGGTGCGTTTTAGAAACCTTTCAAAATCACACGGTGTACCATCTTCTGAGTTTCTCATGCATGTTTTCGATGTAGGAAGATGCCCTCAACCCTGGAGACTTGGGACCCATGGGATGGGTACCACGCAGTATTACTTTAAAGGGTCTGCGTTTGCTCACCCTACCTAACCCAAACTTTCATCCCCAAGACTGTCCACCCTTATGTCTCATCCAGCTGTGCGTGTAGATATGGTCAATCCAGGTTGCATCACAGCCTATGAACGAATTTTGTAAGAATTTCTCTCTCTTTCACTGTCTTTGTTTTACGGGTTTTTAAAAGTAATTTATTTTTATAATGGGGTTTAGCTGCTTTTCACGGCTGTGTTTATGTGGATTTACACCCACTTGACTCACTTCCAGACAGATATCAATACATAGGTTTTAAGATTGTTACTAGTCACATATATTCTTGTGCGGTGAATAGGGGGTGTTGAGTCCAGTTCACTGAGCAAGGAGTAGGTCTTGTCTATTACATATTGGGTGTATGGAACGGTATCTGAGCGAATTTGAAACCCTTGTTTTATGCATCACCCCACCTCACCTTTCCCGTTAAGCAGCCATAGTGTGTTTTCTAAACGTGTGATTCTGTTCTGTTCTGTAATTCAGTTCAAGTGTAGCGGTTTTTACATTCCCTCTATAAGTGATAGCTTATGATAAGTGTCTTTTTCTGTGTGACTTATTTCACTTAGAATCGTCGTACCTAAGTCCACTCATCTTGCTTCTACTAGCCTTATGACATTGATTTCATGTCTGAGTGATATTGCATTGTACATAAGGACCACAACTTCTTTATCCATTTTTCTCTTTCCTGGGATATTTAAGGTGTCATGAAGTGGAGGTTCTTGTCAACAGAGCAGCCCTAAACTTTGGGGTGCCTGTGTCTTGCTGATTTTTAGTTTTCCCAATTTATACGCCCATGAGTGGACGTGCCCTATGCTCCCTAAGCTGTGTTTTTTCGATGTTTCAGGACACACCGTACACTTCTCCAGAGTGGCTGTTGGCAATTAACATCCCGCCCATCAGCGTAGCAAGGCTGCCATTTCTCCATGGCCTGTCCTGCATTTCTGGTTTTGACACTTTTTGCAGCATGACCCTTTTGACCGATGGGAAGCGAGACTTCTTTGTAGCACTGATTTGCCTTTCCAGGTTGCTTGGTTGGCCAAAAAGGGCGTATGCGTTTTTTCCTGAATATATTCAGGAAAAAACGCATACGCCCTCTTTGGCCAAGGGCATCATTGTCGACGTTTTGCCGCTTTTCATGTGCTTTAAAGGCGATTCGAATCTACCTCCTGAAACCTGTTTCCTGCAATTCTGCCTTGCTTTCCAATCCTCTTCGTTGCCTTCCCTCAATATATTTGTGGACGAGAGTTATCATTTATAACTCAGCAGGTTTGTGAATGGCAGTCCCCCTGAGCTCCATTTTTCAACTGTCTTTTTTGGGAGCTGGCCGCAAAAGCACGGGATTGCCTCAGGCCCTATTCTGGTTCCCGGCGGCAGGCTGAGCCTGTGGTTAATTCTTCTTCCTGATGGGAAAATAGAGTGACCTGTGCCTGTCCCAACACCTAGATCTATTCTCTCATTGGTTTCCCCTCTTCCCGTTCATCCTCAGGACAAATTGCAACCTGTAGAGAACAGGAGGTTAAAGGTGCTGATTCTCCAAGTAGGGAGATTGCTAGTGAAGTAGCTGGAATGGCGAAGCCGAGCACAAGGAGATGAGAAATGGGGTGTGTTTTAGAAACCTTTCAAAATCACACGGTGTACCATCTTCTGAGTTTCTCATGCATGTTTTCGATGTAGGAAGATGCCCTTTAACCTGGAGATTTGGGACCCATGGGATGGGTATCACGCAGTATTACTTTGAAGGGTCTGCGTTTGCTCACCCAACCTCTCAGCCCCAAGTGTGTCCACCCTTATGTCTCTTCCAGCTGTGGGTCTAGATATGGTCAATCCAGGTGGCATCACAGCCCCTGAACGAATTTTGTAAGAATTTCTCTCTCTTTCACTGTCTTTGTTTTACGGGTTTTTAAAAGTAATTTATTTTTATAATGGGGTTTAGCTGCTTTTCACGGCTGTGTTTATGCGGCTTTACACCCACTTGACTCACTTCCAGACAGATATCAATACATAGGTTTAAAGATTGTTACTAGTCACATATATTCTTGTGCGGTGAATAGGGGGTGTTGAGTCCAGTTCACTGAGCAAGGAGTAGGTCTTGTCTATTACATATTGGGTGTATGGAACGGTATCTGAGCGAATTTGAACCCCTTCTTTTATGCATCACCCCATCTCACCTTTCCCGTTAAGCAGCCATAGTGTGTTTTCTAAACGTGTGATTCTGTTCTGTTCTGTAATTCAGTTCAAGTGTAGCGGTTTTTACATTCCCTCTATAAGTGATAGCTTATGATAAGTGTCTTTTTCTGTGTGACTTATTTCACTTAGAATCGTCGTACCTAAGTCCACTCATCTTGCTTCTACTAGCCTTATGACATTGATTTCATGTCTGAGTGATATTCCATTGTACATAAGGACCACAACTTCTTTATCCATTTTTCTCTTTCCTGGGATATTTAAGGTGTCATGAAGTGGAGGTTCTTGTCAACAGAGCAGCCCTAAACTTTGGGGTGCCTGTGTCTTGCTGATTTTTAGTTTTCCCAATTTATACGCCCATGAGTGGACGTGCCCTATGCTCCCTAAGCTGTGTTTTTTCGATGTTTCAGGACACACCGTACACTTCTCCTGAGTGGCTGTTGGCAACTTACATCCCGCCCATCAGCGTAGCAAGGCTGCCATTTCTCCATGGCCTGTCCTGCATTTCTGGTTTTGACACTTTTTGGAGCATGGCCCTTTTGACCGATGGGAAGCGAGACTTCTTTGTAGCGCTGATTTGCCTTTCCAGGTTGCTTGGTTGGCCAAAAAGTGCGTATGCGTTTTTTCCTGAATATATTCAGGAAAAAACGCATACGCCCTTCTTGGCCAAGGGCATCATTGTCGACGTTTTGCCGCTTTTCATGTGCTTTAAAGGCGATTCGAATCTACCTCCTGAAATCTGTTTCCTGCAATTCTGCCTTGCTTTCAAATCCTCTTCGTTGCCTTCCCTCAATATATCTGTGGATGAGAGTTATCATTTATAACTCTGCGGGTGTGTGAATTGCAGTGTCCCTGAGCTCCATTTTTCAACTCGCTTTTTTGGGAGCTGGCCGCAAAAGCGCGGGATTGCCTCAGGCCCTATTGTGCTTCTGGGCGGCAGGCTGAGCCTGTGATTAATTCTTCTTCCTGATGGGAAAATAGAGTGACCTGTGCCTGTCCCAACACCTAGATCTAGTCTCTCATTGGTTGCGCCTCTTCCCGTTCATCCTCAGGACAAATTTCAAACTGTAGGGAACAGGAGGTTAAAGGTGCTGATTCTCCAAGTAAGTTGATTGCTAGTAAAGTAGCTGGAAAGGCGAAGCCGAGCACAAGGAGATGAGAAATGGGGTGTGTTTTAGAAACCTTTCAAAATCACACGGTGTACCATCTTCTGAGTTTCTCATGCATGTTTTCGATGTAGGAAGATGCCCTTGAACCTGGAGATTTGGGACCCATGGGATGGGTATCACGCAGTATTACTTTAAAGGGTCTGCGTTTGCTCACCCAACCTCTCAGCCCCAAGAGTGTCCACCCTTATGTCTCATCCAGCTGTGGGTCTAGATATGGTCAATCCAGGTGGCATCACAGCCCCTGAACGAATTTTGTAAGAATTTCTCTCTCTTTCACTGTCTTTGTTTTACGGGTTTTTAAAAGTAATTTATTTTTATAATGGGGTTTAGCTGCTTTTCACGGCTGTGTTTATGCGGATTTACACCCACTTGACTCACTTCCAGACAGATATCAATACATAGGTTTTAAGATTGTTACTAGTCACATATATTCTTGTGCGGTGAATAAGGGGTGTTGAGTCCAGTTCACGGAGCAAGGAGTAGGTCTTGTCTATTACATATTGGGTGTATGGAACGGTATCTGAGCAAATTTGAACCCCTTGTTTTATGCATCACCCCACCTCACCTTTCCCGTTAAGCAGCCATAGTGTGTTTTCTAAACGTGTGACTCTGTTCTGTTTTGTAATTCAGTTCAAGTGTAGCGGTTTTTACATTCCCTCTATAAGTGATAGCTTATGATAAGTGTCTATTTCTGTGTGACTTATTTCACTTAGAATCGTCGTACCTAAGCCCACTCATCTTGCTTCTACTAGCCTTATGACATTGATTTCATGTCTGAGTGATATTCCATTGTACATAAGGACCACAACTTTTTTATCCATTTTTCTCTTTCCTGGGATATTTAAGGTGTCATGAAGTGGAGGTTCTTGTCAACAGAGCAGCCCCAAACTTTGGGGTGCCTGTGTCTTGCTGATTTTTAGTTTTCCCAATTTATACGCCCATGAGTGGACGTGCCCTATGCTCACTAAGCTGTGTTTTTTCGATGTTTCAGGACACACCGTACACTTCTCCAGAGTGGCTGTTGGCAATTTACATCCCGCCCATCAGCGTAGCATGGGTGCCATTTCTCCATGGCCTGTCCTGCATTTCTGGTTTTGACACTTTTTGCAGCATGGCCCTTTTGACCCATGGGAAGCGAGACTTCTTTGTAGCGCTGATTTGCCTTTCCAGGTTGCTTGGTTGGCCAAAAAGGGCGTATGCGTTTTTTCCTGAATATATTCAGGAAAAAACGCATACGCCCTTTTTGGCCAAGGGCATCATTGTCGACGTTTTGCCGCTTTTCATGTGCCTTAAAGGCGATTCGAATCTACCTCCTGAAATCTGTTTCCTGCAATTCTGCCTTGCTTTCAAATCCTCTTCGTTGACTTCCCTCAATATATCTGTGGATGAGAGTTATCACTTATAACTCTGCGGGTTTGTGAATTGCAGTGTCCCTGAGCTCCATTTTTCAACTGTCTTTTTTGAGAGCTGGCCGCAAAAGCACGGGATTGCCTCAGGCCCTATTCTGGTTCCTGGCAGCAGGCTGAGCCTGTGGTTAATTCTTCTCCCTGATGGGAAAATAGAGTGACCTGTGCCTGTCCCAACAGCTAGATCTAGTCTCTCATTGGTTGCCCCTCTTCCCGTTCATCCTCAGGACAAATTGCAACCTGTAGGGAACAGGAGGTTAAAGGTGGTGATTCTCCAAGTAGGGAGATTGCTAGTAAAGTAGCTGGAATGGCGAACCCGAGCACAAGGAGATGAGAAATGAGGTGCGTTTTAGAAACCTTTAAAATCACACGGTGTACCATCTTCTGAGGTTCTCATGCATGTTTTAGATGTAGGAAGATGCCCTTGAACCTGGAGACTTGGGACCCATGGGATGGGTACCACGCAGTATTACTTTAAAGGGTCTGCGTTTGCTCACCCAACCTAACCCAAACTTTCAGCGCCAAGACTGTCCACCCTTATGTCTCATCCAGCTGTGCGTGTAGATATGGTCTATCCAGGTTGCATCACAGCCTCTGAACGAATTTTGTAAGAATTTCTCTCTCTTTCACTGTCTTTGTTTTACGGGTTTTTAAAAGTAATTTATTTTTATAATGGGGTTTAGCTGCTTTTCACGGCTGTGTTTATGCGGATTTACACCCACTTGACTCACTTCCAGACAGATATCAATACATAGGTTTTAAGATTGTTACTAGTCACATATATTCTTGTGTGGTGAATAGGGGGTGTTGAGTCCAGTTCACTGAGCAAGGAGTAGGTCTTGTCTATTACATATTGGGTGTATGGAACGGTATCTGAGCGAATTTGAAACCCTTGTTTTATGCATCACCCCACCTCACCTTTCCCGTTAAGCAGCCATAGTGTGTTTTCTAAACGTGTGATTCTGTTCTGTTCTGTAATTCAGTTCAAGTGTAGCGGTTTTTACATTCCCTCTCTAAGTGATAGCTTATGATAAGTGTCTTTTTCTGTGTGACTTATTTCACTTAGAATCGTCGTACCTAGGTCCACTCATCTTGCTTCTACTAGCCTTATGACATTGATTTCATGTCTGAGTGATATTCCATTGTACATAAGGACCACAACTTCTTTATCCATTTTTCTCTTTCCTGGGATATTTAAGGTGTCATGAAGTGGAGGTTCTTGTCAACAGAGCAGCCCTAAACTTTGGGGTGCCTGTGTCTTGCTGATTTTTAGTTTTCCCAATTTATACGCCCATGAGTGGACGTGCCCTATGCTCCCTAAGCTGTGTTTTTTCGATGTTTCAGGACACACCGTACACTTCTCCAGAGTGGCTGTTGGCAATTAACATCCCGCCCATCAGCGTAGCAAGGCTGCCATTTCTCCATGGCCTGTCCTGCATTTCTGGTTTTGACACTTTTTGCAGCATGACCCTTTTGACCGATGGGAAGCGAGACTTCTTTGTAGCACTGATTTGACTTTCCAGGTTGCTTGGTTGGCCAAAAAGGGCGTATGCGTTTTTTCCTGAATATATTCAGGAAAAAACGCATACGCCCTGTTTGGCCAAGGGCATCATTGTCGACGTTTTGCCGCTTTTCATGTGCTTTAAAGGCGATTCGAATCTACCTCCTGAAACCTGTTTCCTGCAATTCTGCCTTGCTTTCAAATCCTCTTCGTTGCCTTCCCTCAATATATTTGTGGACGAGAGTTATCATTTATAACTCAGCAGGTTTGTGAATGGCAGTGCCCCTGAGCTCCATTTTTCAACTGTCTTGTTTGGGAGCTGGCCGCAAAAGCACGGGATTTCCTCAGGCCCTATTCTGGTTCCCGGCGGCAGGCTGAGCCTGTGGTTAATTCTTCTTCCTGATGGGAAAATAGAGTGACCTGTGCCTGTCCCAACACCTAGATCTAGTCTCTCATTGGTTGCCCCTCTTCCCGTTCATCCTCAGGACAAATTGCAACCTGTAGGGAACAGGAGTTTAAAGGTGCTGATTCTCCAAGTAGGGAGATTGCTAGTAAAGTAGCTGGAATGGCGAACCCGAGCACAAGGAGATGAGAAATGAGGTGCGTTTTAGAAACCTTTCAAAATCACACGGTGTACCATCTTCTGAGTTTCTCATGCATGTTTTCGATGTAGGAAGATGCCCTTGACCCTGGAGACTTGGGACCCTTGGGATGGGTACCACGCAGTATTACTTTAAAGGGTCTGTGTTTGCTCACCCAACCTAACCCAACCTTTCAGCCCCAAGACTGTCCACCCTTATGTCTCATCCAGCTGTGCGTGTAGATATGGTCAATCCAGGTTGCATCACAGCCTCTGAACGAATTTTGTAAGAATTTCTCTCTCTTTCACTGTCTTTGTTTTACGGGTTTTTAAAAGTAATTTATTTTTATAATGGGGTTTAGCTGCTTTTCACGGCTGGGTTTATGCGGATTTACACCCACTTGACTCACTTCCAGACAGATATCAATACATAGGTTTTAAGATTGTTACTAGTCACATATATTCTTGTGCGGTGAATAGGGGGTGTTCAGTCCAGTTCACTGAGCAAGGAGTAGGTCTTGTCTATTACATATTGGGTGTATGGAACGGTATCTGAGCGAATTTGAACCCCTTGTTTTATGCATCACCCCACCTCACCTTTCCCGTTAAGCAGCCATAGTGTGTTTTCTAAACGTGTGATTCTGTTCTGTTCTGTAATTCAGTTCAAGTGTAGCGGTTTTTACATTCCCTCTATAAGTGATAGCTTATGATAAGTGTCTTTTTCTGTGTGACTTATTTCACTTAGAATCGACGTACCTAAGTCCACTCATCTTGCTTCTACTAGCCTTATGACATTGATTTCATGTCTGAGTGATATTCCATTGTACATAAGGACCACAACTTCTTTATCCATTTTTCTCTTTCCCGGGATATTTCAGGTGTCATGAAGTGGAGGTTCTTGTCAACAGAGCAGCCCTAAACTTTGGGGTGCCTGTGTCTTGCTGATTTTTATTTTTCCCAATTTATACGCCCATGAGTGGACGTGCCCTATGCTCCCTAAGCTGTGTTTTTTCGATGTTTCAGGACACACCGTACACTTCTCCTGAGTGGCTGTTGACAACTTACATCCCGCCCATCAGCGTAGCAAGGCTGCCATTTCTCCATGGCCTGTCCTGCATTTCTGGTTTTGACACTTTTTGCAGCATGGCCCTTTTGACCGATGGGAAGCGAGACTTCTTAGTAGCGCTGATTTGCCTTTCCAGGTTGCTTGTTTGGCCAAAAAGTGCGTATGCGTTTTTTCCTGAATATATTCAGGAAAAAACGCATACACCCTTCTTGGCCAAGGGCATCAGTGTCGACGTTTTGCCGCTTTTCATGTGCCTTAAAGGCGATTCCAATCTACCTCCTGAAATCTGTTTCCTGCAATTCTGCCTTGCTTTCAAATCCTCTTCGTTGCCTTCCCTCAATATATCTGTGGATGAGAGTTATCACTTATAACTCTGCGGGTTTGTGAATTGCAGTGTCCCTGAGCTCCATTTTTCAACTGTCTTTTTTGAGAGCTGGCCACAAAAGCCCGGGATTGCCTCAGGCCCTATTCTGGTTCCTGGCAGCAGGCTGAGCCTGTGGTTAAATCTTCTTCCTGATGGGAAAATAGAGTGACCTGTGCCTGTCCCAACAGCTAGATCTAGTCTCTCATTGGTTCCCCCTCTTCCCGTTCATCCTCAGGACAAATTGCAACCTGTAGGGAACAGGAGGTTAAAGGTGCTGATTCTCCAAGTAGGGAGATTGCTAGTAAAGTAGCTGGAATGGCGAACCCGAGCACAAGGAGATGAGAAATGAGGTGCGTTTTAGGAACCTTTCAAAATCACACGGTGTACCATCTTCTGAGTTTCTCATGCATGTTTTCGATGTAGGAAGATGCCCTTGAACCTGGAGACTTGGGACCCATGGGATGGGTACCACGCAGTATTACTTTAAAGGGTCTGCGTTTGCTCACCCAACCTAACCCAACCTTTCAGCCCCAAGAGTGTCCACCCTTATGTCTCATCCAGCTGTGCGTGTAGATATGGTCAATCCAGGTTGCATCACAGCCTCTGAACGAATTTTGTAAGAATTTCTCTCTCTTTCACTGTCTTTGTTTTACGGGTTTTTAAAAGTAATTTATTTTTATAATGGGGTTTAGCTGCTTTTCACGGCTGTGTTTATGCGGCTTTACACCCACTTGACTCACTTCCAGACATATATCAATACATAGGTTTTAAGATTCTTACTAGTCACATATATTCTTGTGCGGTGAATAGGGGGTGTTGAGTCCAGTTCACTGAGCAAGGAGTAGGTCTTGTCTATTACATATTGGGTGTATGGAACGTTATCTGAGCGAATTTGAAACCCTTGTTTTATGCATCACCCCACCTCACCTTTCCCGTTAAGCAGCCATAGTGTGTTTTCTAAACGTGTGACTCTGTTCTGTTTTGTAATTCAGTTCAAGTGTAGCGGTTTTTACATTCCCTCTATAAGTGATAGCTTATGATAAGTGTCTTTTTCTGTGTGACTTATTTCACTTAGAATCGTCGTACCTAAGTCCACTCATCTTGATTCTACTAGCCTTATGACATTGATTTCATGTCTGAGTGATATTCCATTGTACATAAGGACCACAACTTCTTTATCCATTTTTCTCTTTCCTGGGATATTTAAGTTGTCATGAAGTGGAGGTTCTTGTCAACAGAGCAGCCCTAAACTTTGGGGTGCCTGTGTCTTGCTGATTTTTAGTTTTCCCAATTTATACGCCCATGAGTGGACGTGCCCTATGCTCCCTAAGCTGTGTTTTTTCGATGTTTCAGGACACACCGTACACTTCTCCAGAGTGGCTGTTGGCAATTAACATCCCGCTCATCAGCGTAGCAAGGCTGCCATTTCTCCATGGCCTGTCCTGCATTTCTGGTTTTGACACTTTTTGCAGCATGACCCTTTTGACCGATGGGAAGCGAGACTTCTTTGTAGCACTGATTTGCCCTTCCAGGTTGCTTGGTTGGCCAAAAAGGGCGTATGCGTTTTTTCCTGAATATATTCAGGAAAAAACGCATACGCCCTTTTTGGCCAAGGGCATCATTGTCCACGTTTTGCCGCTTTTCATGTGCTTTAAAGGCGATTCAAATCTACCTCCTGAAACCTGTTTCCTGCAATTCTGCCTTGCTTTCAAATCCTCTTCGTTGCCTTCCCTCAATATATTTGTGGACGAGAGTTATCATTTATAACTCAGCAGGTTTGTGAATGGCAGTGCCCCTGAGCTCCATTTTTCAACTGTCTTGTTTGGGAGCTGGCCGCAAAAGCACGGGATTTCCTCAGGCCCTATTCTTGTTCCCGGCGGCAGGCTGAGCCTGTGGTTAATTCTTCTTCCTGATGGGAAAATAGAGTGACCTGTGCCTGTCCCAACACCTAGATCTAGTCTCTCATTGGTTGTCCCTCTTCCCGTTCATCCTCAGGACAAATTTCAACCTGTAGGGAACAGGAGGTTAAAGGTGCTGATTCTCCAAGTAAGTTGATTGCTAGTAAAGTAGCTGGAAAGGCGAACCCGAGCACAAGGAGATGAGAAATGGGGTGTGTTTTAGAAACCTTTCAAAATCAAACAGTGTACCATCTTCTGAGTTTCTCATGCATGTTTTCGATATAGGAAGATGCCCTTGAACCTGGAGATTTGGGACGCATGGGATGGGTACCACGCAGTATTACTTTAAAGTGTCTGCGTTTGCTCACCCCACCTCTCAGCCCCAAGAGTGTCCACCCTTATGTCTCATCCAGCTGTGGGTCTAGATATGGTCAATCCAGGTTGCATCTCAGCCCCTGATCGAATTTTGTAAGAATTTCTCTCTCTTTCACTGTCTTTGTTTTACGGGTTTTTAAAAGTAATTTATTTTTATAATGGGGTTTAGCTGCTTTTCACGGCTGTGTTTATGCGGATTTACACCCACTTGACTCACTTCCAGACAGATATCAATACATAGGTTTTAAGATTGTTAGTAGTCATATATATTCTTGTGCAGTGAATAGGGGGTGTTGAGTCCAGTTCACTGAGCAAGGAGTAGGTCTTGTCTATTACATATTGGGTGTATGGAACGGTATCTGAGCGAATTTGAACCCCTTCTTTTATGCATCATCCCATCTCACCTTTCCCGTTAAGCAGCCATAGTGTGTTTTCTAAACGTGTGATTCTGTTCTGTTCTGTAATTCAGTTCAAGTGTAGCGGTTTTTACATTCCCTTTATAAGTGATAGCTTATGATAAGTGTCTTTTTCTGTGTGACTTATTTCACTTAGAATCGTCGTACCTAAGTCCACTCATCTTGCTTGTACTAGCCTTATGACATTGATTTCATGTCTGAGTGATATTCCATTGTACATAAGGACCACAACTTCTTTATCCATTTTTCTCTTTCCTGGGATATTTAAGGTGTCATGAAGTGGAGGTTCTTGTCAACAGAGCAGCCCTAAACTTTGGGTTGCTTGTGTCTTGCTGATTTTTAGTTTTCCCAATTTATACGCCCATGAGTGGACGTGCCCTATGCTCCCTAAGCTGTGTTTTTTCGATGTTTCAGGACACACCGTACACTTCTCCTGAGTGGCTGTTGGCAACTTACATCCCGCCCATCAGCGTAGCAAGGCTGCCATTTCTCCATGGCCTGTCCTGCATTTCTGGTTTTGACACTTTTTGCAGCATGGCCCTTTTGACCGATGGGAAGCGAGACTTCTTTGTAGCGCTGATTTGCCTTTCCAGGTTGCTTGGTTGGCCAAAAAGTGCGTATGCGTTTTTTCCTGAATATATTCAGGAAAAAACGCATACGCCCTTCTTGGCCAAGGGCATCATTGTCGACGTTTTGCCGCTTTTCATGTGCTTTACAGGCGATTCGAATCTACCTCCTGAAATCTGTTTCCTGAAATTCTGCCTTGCTTTCAAATCCTCTTCGTTGCCTTCCCTCAATATATCTGTGGATGAGAGTTATCATTTATAACTCTGCGGGTTTGTGAATTGCAGTGTCCCTGAGCTCCATTTTTCTACTCGCTTTTTTGGGAGCTGGCCGCAAAAGCGCGGGATTGCCTCAGGCCCTATTGTGCTTCTGGGCGGCAGGCTGAGCCTGTGATTAATTCTTCTTCCTGATGGGAAAATAGAGTGACCTGTGCCTGTCCCAACACCTAGATCTAGTCTCTCATTGGTTGCCCCTCTTCCCGTTCATCCTCAGGACAAATTGCAAACTGTAGGGAACAGGAGGTTAAAGGTGCTGATTCTCCAAGTAAGTTGATTGCTAGTAAAGTAGCTGGAAAGGCGAACCTGAGCACAAGGAGATGAGAAATGGGGTGTGTTTTAGAAACCTTTCAAAATCACACGGTGTACCATCTTCTGAGTTTCTCATGCATGTTTTCGATATAGGAAGATGCCCTTGAACCTGGAGATTTGGGACCCATGGGATGGGTATCACGCAGTATTACTTTAAAGGGTCTGCGTTTGCTCACCCAACCTCTCAGCCCCAAGAGTGTCCACGCTTATGTCTCATCCAGCTGTGGGTCTAGATATGGTAAATCCAGGTTGCATCACAGCCCCTGAACGAATTTTGTAAGAATTTCTCTCTCTTTCACTGTCTTTGTTTTACGGGTTTTTAAAAGTAATTAATTTTTATAATGGGGTTTAGCTGCTTTTCACGGCTGTGTTTATGCGGCTTTACACCTACTTGACTCACTTCCAGACAGATATCAATACATAGGTTTTAAGATTGTTACTAGTCACATACATTCTTGTGCGGTGAATAAGGGGTGTTGAGTCCAGTTCACTGAGCAAGGAGTAGGTCTTGTCTATTACATATTGGGTGTATGGAACGGTATCTGAGCGAATTTGAACCCCTTGTTTTATGCATCACCCCACCTCACCTTTCCCGTTAAGCAGCCATAGTGTGTTTTCTAAACGTGTGATTCTGTTCTGTTCTGTAATTCAGTTCAAGTGTAGCGGTTTTTACATTCCCTCTATAAGTGATAGCTTATGATAAGTGTCTTTTTCTGTGTGACTTATTTCACTTAGAATCGTCGTACCTAAGTCCACTCATCTTGCTTCTACTAGCCTTATGACATTGATTTCATGTCTGAGTGATATTCCATTGTACATAAGGACCACAACTTTTTTATCCATTTTTCTCTTTCCTGGGATATTTAAGGTGTCATGAAGTGGAGCTTCTTGTCAACAGAGCAGCCCTAAACTTTGGGGTGCCTGTGTCTTGCTGATTTTTAGTTTTCCCAATTTATACGCCCATGAGTGGACGTGCCCTATGCTCCCTAAGATGTGTTTTTTCGATGTTTCAGGACACACCGTACACTTCTCCAGAGTGGCTGTTGGCAATTAACATCCCGCTCATCAGCGTAGCAAGGCTGCCATTTCTCCATGGCCTGTCCTGCATTTCTGGTTTTGACACTTTTTGCAGCATGACCCTTTTGACCGATGGGAAGCGAGACTTCTTTCTAGCGCTGATTTGCCTTTCCAGGTTGCTTGTTTGGCCAAAAAGTGCGTATGCGTTTTTTCCTGAATATATTCAGGAAAAAACGCATACGCCCTTTTTGGCCAAGGGCATCATTGTCGACCTTTTCCCGCTTTTCATGTGCCTTAAAGGTGATTCGAATCTACCTCCTGAAATCTGTTTCCTGCAATTCTGCCTTGCTTTCAAATCCTCTTCGTTGACTTCCCTCAATATATCTGTGGATGAGAGTTATCACTTATAACTCTGCAGGTTTGTGAATTGCAGTGTCCCTGAGCTCCATTTTTCAACTGTCTTTTTTGAGAGCTGGCCGCAAAAGCACGGGATTGCCTCAGGCCCTATTCTGGTTCCTGGCAGCAGGCTGAGCCTGTGGTTAATTCTTCTTCCTGATGGGAAAATAGAGTGACCTGTGCCTGTCCCAACAGCTAGATGTAGTCTCTCATTGGTTGCCCCTCTTCCCGTTCATCCTCAGGACAAATTGCAACCTGTAGGGAACAGGAGGTTAAAGGTGCTGATTCTCCAAGTAGGGAGATTGCTAGTAAAGTAGCTGGAATGGCGAACCCGAGCACAAGGAGATGAGAAATGAGGTGCGTTTTAGAAACCTTTCAAAATCACACGGTGTACCATCATCTGAGTTTCTCATGCATGTTTTCGATGTAGGAAGATGCCCTTGAACCTGGAGACTTGGGACCCATGGGATGGGTACCAGGCAGTATTACTTTAAAGGGTCTGCGTTTGCTCACCCAACCTAACCCAACCTTTCAGCCCCAAGACTGTCCACCCTTATGTCTCATCCAGCTGTGCGTGTAGATATGGTCAATCCAGGTTGCATCACAGCCTCTGAACGAATTTTGTAAGAATTTCTCTCTCTTTCACTGTCTTTGTTTTACGGGTTTTTAAAAGTAATTTATTTTTATAATGGGGTTTAGCTGCTTTTCACGGCTGTGTTTATGCGGATTTACACCCACTTGACTCACTTCCAGACAGATATCAATACATAGGTTTTAAGATTGTTACTAGTCACATATATTCTTGTGCGGTGAATAGGGGGTGTTGAGTCCAGTTCACTGAGCAAGGAGTAGGTCTTGTCTATTACATATTGGGTGTATGGAACGGTATCTGAGCGAATTTGAACCCCTTGATTTATGCATCACCCCACCTCACCTTTCCCGTTAAGCAGCCATAGTGTGTTTTCTAAACGTGTGATTCTGTTCTGTTCTGTAATTCAGTTCAAGTGTAGCGGTTTTTACATTCCCTCTATAAGTGATAGCTTATGATAAGTGTCTTTTTCTGTGTGACTTATTTCACTTAGAATCGACGTACCTAAGTCCACTCATCTTGCTTCTACTAGCCTTATGACATTGATTTCATGTCTGAGTGATATTCCATTGTACATAAGGACCACAACTTCTTTATCCATTTTTCTCTTTCCCGGGATATTTCAGGTGTCATGAAGTGGAGGTTCTTGTCAACAGAGCAGCCCTAAACTTTGGGGTGCCTGTGTCTTGCTGATTTTTAGTTTTCCCAATTTATACGCCCATGAGTGGACGTGCCCTATGCTCCCTAAGCTGTGTTTTTTCGATGTTTCAGGACACACCGTACACTTCTCCAGAGTGGCTGTTGGCAATTTACATCCCTCCCATCAGCGTAGCAAGGCTGCCGTTTCTCCATGGCCTGTCCTGCATTTCTGGTTTTGACACTTTTTGCAGCATGGCCCTTTTGACCGATGGGAAGCGAGACTTCTTTGTAGCGCTGATTTGCCTTTCCAGGTTGCTTGGTTGGCCAAAAAGGGCGTATGCTTTTTTTCCTGAATATATTCAGGAAAAAACGCTTACGCCCTTTTTGGCCAAGGGCATCATTGTCGACGTTTTGCCGCTTTTCATGTGCTTTAAAGGCGATTCGAATCTACCTCCTGAAACCTGTTTCCTGCAATTCTGCCTTGCTTTCAAATCCTCTTTGTTGCCTTCCCTCAATATATTTGTGGACGAGAGTTATCATTTATAACTCAGCAGGTTTGTGAATGGCAGTGCCCCTGAGCTCCATTTTTCAACTGTCTTGTTTGGGAGCTGGCCGCAAAAGCACGGGATTGCCTCAGGCCCTATTCTGGTTCCTGGCAGCAGGCTGAGCCTGTTGTTAATTCTTCTTCCTGATGGGAAAATAGAGTGACCTGTGCCTGTCCCAACACCTAGATCTAGTTTCTCATTGGTTGCCCCTCTTCCCGTTCATCCTCAGGACAAATTGCAACCTGTAGGGAACAGGAGGTTAAAGGTGCTGATTCTCCAAGTAGGGAGATTGCTAGTAAAGTAGCTGGAATGGCGAACCCGAGCCCAAGGAGATGAGAAATGAGGTGCGTATTAGAAACCTTTCAAAATCACACGGTGTACCATCTTCTGGGTTTCTCATGCATGTTTTCAATGTAGGAAGATGTCCTTGAACCTGGAGATTTGTGACCCATGTGATGGGTACCACGCAGTATTACTTTAAAGGCTCTGAGTTTGCTCACCCAACCTCACCCAAACTTTCAGCCCCAAGAGTGTCCACCCTTATGTCTCATCCAGCTGTGGGTCTAGATATGGTCAATCCAGGTTGCATCACAGCCTCTGAACGAATTTTGTAAGAATTTCTCTCTCTTTCAGTGTCTTTGTTTTACGGGTTTTTAAAAGTAATTTATTTTTATAATGGGGTTTAGCTGCTTTTCACGGCTGTGTTTATGCGGCTTTACACCCACTTGACTCACTTCCAGACAGATATCAATACATAGGTTTTAAGATTGTTACTAGTCACATATATTCTTGTGCGGTGAATAGGGGGTGTTGAGTCCAGTTCACTGAGCAAGGAGTAGGTCTTGATATTACATATTGGGTGTATGGAACGGTATCTGAGCGAATTTGAACCCCTTGTTTTATGCATCACCCCACCTCACCTTTCCCGTTAAGCAGCCATAGTGTGTTTTCTAAACGTGTGACTCTGTTCTGTTTTGTAATTCAGTTCAAGTGTAGCGGTTTTTACATTCCCTCTATAAGTGATAGCTTATGATAAGTGTCTTTTTCTGTGTGACTTATTTCACTTAGAATCGTCGTACCTAAATCCACTCATCTTGCTTCTACTAGCCTTATGACATTGATTTCGTGTCTGAGTGATATTCCATTGTACATAAGGACCACAACTTCTTTATCCATTTTTCTCTTTCCTGGGATATTTAAGGTGTCATGAAGTGGAGGTTCTTGTCAACAGAGCAGCCCTAAACTTTGGGGTGACTGTGTCTTGCTGATTTTTAGTTTTCCCAATTTATACGCCCATGAGTGGACGTGCCCTATCCTCCCTAAGCTGTGTTTTTTCGATGTTTCAGGACACACCGTACACTTCTCCAGAGTGGCTGTTGGCAATTTACATCCCGCCCATCAGCGTAGCAAGGCTGCCATTTCTCCATGGCCTGTCCTGCATTTCTGGTTTTGACACTTTTTGCAGCATGGCCCTTTTGACCGATGGGAAGCGAGACTTCTTTGTAGCGCTGATTAGCCTTTCCAGGTTGCTTGGTTGGCCAAACAGGGCGTATGCGTTTTTTCCTGAATATATTCAGGAAAAAACGCATACGCCCTGTTTGGCCAAGGGCAACATTGTCGACGTTTTGCCGCTTTTCATGTGCTTTAAATGCGATTCAAATCTACCTCCTGAAATCTGTTTCCTGCAATTCTGCCTTGCTTTCAAATCCTCTTCGTTGCCTTCCCTCAATATATCTGTGGATGAGAGTTATCATTTATAACTCTGCGGGTTCGTGAATTGCAGTGTCCCTGAGCTCCATTTTTCAACTCGCTTTTTTGGGAGCTGGCCGCAAAAGGGCGGGATTGCCTCAGGCCCTATTCTGCTTCTGGGCGGCAGGCTGAGCCTGTGGTTAATTCTTCTTCCTGATGGGAAAATAGAGTGACCTGTGCCTGTCCCAACACCTAGATCGAGTTTCTCATTGGTTGCCCCTCTTCCCGTTCATCCTCAGGACAAATTGCAACCTGTAGGGAACAGGAGGTTAAAGGTGCTGATTCTCCAAGTAGGGAGATTGCTAGTAAAGTAGCTGGAATGGCGAACCCGAGCACAAGGAGATGAGAAATGAGGTGCGTATTAGAAACCTTTCAAAATCACACGGTGTACCATCTTCTGGGTTTCTCATGCATGTTTTCGATGTAGGAAGATGCCCTTGAACCTAGAGATTTGGGACCCATGGGATGGGTACCAGGCAGTATTACTTTAAAGGGTCTGCGTTTGCTCACCCAACCTCACCCAAACTTTCAGCCCCAAGAGTGTCCACCCTTATGTCTCATCCAGCTGTGGGTCTAGATATGGTCAATCCAGGTTGCATCACAGCCTCTGAACGAATTTTGTAAGAATTTCTCTCTCTTTCAGTGTCTTTGTTTTACGGGTTTTTAAAAGTAATTTATTTTTATAATGGGGTTTAGCTGCTTTTCACGGCTGTGTTTATGCGGCTTTACACCCACTTGACTCACTTCCAGACAGATATCAATACATAGGTTTTAAGATTGTTACTAGTCACATATATTCTTGTGCGGTGAATAGGGGGTGTTGAGTCCAGTTCACTGAGCAAGGAGTAGGTCTTGTCTATTACATATTGGGTGTATGGAACGGTATCTGAGCGAATTTGAAACCCTTGTTTTATGCATCACCCCACCTCACCTTTCCCGTTAAGCAGCCATAGTGTGTTTTCTAAACGTGTGACTCTGTTCTGTTTTGTAATTCAGTTCAAGTGTAGCGCTTTTTACATTCCCTCTATAAGTGATAGCTTATGATAAGTGTCTTTTTCTGTGTGACTAATTTCACTTAGAATCTTCGTACCTAAATCCACTCATCTTGCTTCTACTAGCCTTATGACATTGATTTCGTGTCTGAGTGATATTCCATTGTACATAAGGACCACAACTTCTTTATCCATTTTTCTCTTTCCTGGGATATTTAAGGTGTCATGAAGTGGAGGTTCTTGTCAACAGAGCAGCCCTAAACTTTGGGGTGCCTGTGTCTTGCTGATTTTTAGTTTTCCCAATTTATACGCCCATGAGTGGACGTGCCCTATCCTCCCTAAGCTGTGTTTTTTCGATGTTTCAGGACACACCGTACACTTCTCCAGAGTGGCTGTTGGCAATTTACATCCCGCCCATCAGCGTAGCAAGGCTGCCATTTCTCCATGGCCTGTCCTGCATTTCTGGTTTTGACACTTTTTGCAGCATGGCCCTTTTGACCGATGGGAAGCGAGACTTCTTTGTAGCGCTGATTAGCCTTTCCAGGTTGCTTGGTTGGCCAAACAGGGCGTTTGCGTTTTTTCCTGAATATATTCAGGAAAAAACGCATACGCCCTGTTTGGCCAAGGGCATCATTGTCGACGTTTTGCCGCTTTTCATGTGCTTTAAAGGCGATTCAAATCTACCTCCTGAAATGTGTTTCCTGCAAGTCTGCCTTGCTTTCAAATCCTCTTCGTTGCCTTCCCTCAATATATTTGTGGACGAGAGTTATCATTTATAACTCAGCAGGTTTGTGAATGGCAGTTCCCCTGAGCTCCATTTTTCAACTGTCTTTTTTGGGAGCTGGCCGCAAAAGCACGGGATTGTCTCAGGCCCTATTCTGGTTCCTGGCGGCAGGCTGAGCCTGTGGTTAATTCTTCTACCTGATGGGAAAATAGATTGACCTGTGCCTGTCCCAACACTTAGATCTAGTCTCTCATTGTTTGCCCCTCTTCCCGTTCATCCTCAGGACAAATTGCAACCTTTAGGGAACAGGAGGTTAAAGGTGCTGATTCTCCAAGTAGGGATATTGCTGGTAAAGTAACTGGAATGGTGAACCCGAGCACTAGGAGATGACAAATGAGGTGCATATTAGAAACCTTTGAAAATCACACGGTGTACCATCTTCTGGGTTTCTCATGCATGTTTTCGATGTAGGAAGATGCCCTTGAACCTGGAGATTTGGGACCCATGGGATGGGTACCACGCAGTATTACTTTAAAGGGTCTGCGTTTGCTCACCCAACCTCACCCAACCTTTCAGCCCCAAGAGTGTCCACCCTTATGTCTCATCCAGCTGTGGGTCTAGATATGGTCAATCCAGGTTGCATCACAGCCTCTGAAAGAATTTTGTAAGAATTTCTCTCTCTTTCACTGTCTTTGTTTTACGGGATTTTAAAAGTAATTTGTTTTTATAATGGGGTTGAGCTGATTTTCACGGCTGTGTTTATGCGGCTTTACACCCACTTGACTCACATCCAGACAGATATCAATACATAGGTTTTAAGATTCTTACTAGTCACATATATTCTTGTGCGGTGAATAGGGGGTGTTGAGTCCAGTTCACTGAGCAAGGAGTAGGTCTTGTCTATTACATATTGGGTGTATGGAACGGTATCTGAGCGAATTTGAAACCCTTGTTTTTTGCATCACCCCACCTCACCTTTCCCGTTAAGCAGCCATAGTGTGTTTTCTAAACGTGTGATTCTGTTCTGTTTTGTAATTCAGTTCAAGTGTAGCGGTTTTTACATTCCTTTTATAAGAGATAGCTTATGATAAGTGTCTTTTTCTGTGTGACTTATTTCACTTAGAATCGTCGTACCTAAATCCACTCATCTTGCTTCTACTAGCCTTATGACATTGATTTCATGTCTGAGTGATATTCCATTGTACATAAGGACCACAACTTCTTTATCCATTTTTCTCTTTCCTGGGATATTTAAGGTGCCATGAAGTGGAGGTTCCTGTCAACAGAGCAGCCCTAAACTTTGGGGTGCCTGTGTCTTGCTGATTTTTAGTTTTCCCAATTTATACACCCATGAGTGGACGTGCCCTATGCTCCCTAAGCTCTGTTTTTTCGATGTTTCAGGACACACCGTACACTTCCCCAGAGTGGCTGTTGGCAATTTACATCCCGCCCATCAGCGTAGGAAGGCTGCCATTTCTCCATGGCCTGTCCTGCATTTCTGGTTTTGACACTTTTTGCAGCATGGCCCTTTTGACCGATGGGAAGCGACACTTCTTTGTAGCGCTGATTCGCCTTTCCAGGTTGCTTGGTTGGCCAAACAGGGCGTATGCGTTTTTTCCTGAATATATTCAGGAAAAAACGCATACGCCCTGTTTGGCCAAGGGCATCATTGTCGACGTTTTGCCGCTTTTCATGTGCTTTAAATGCGATTCAAATCTACCTCCTGAAATGTGTTTCCTGCAATTCTGCCTTGCTTTCAAATCCTCTTCGTTGCCTTCCCTCAATATATTTGTGGACGAGAGTTATCATTTATAACTCAGCAGGTTGGTGAATGGCAGTGCCCTTGAGCTCCATTTTTCAACTCAATTTTTTGGGAGCTGGCCGAAAAAGCACGGGATTTCCTCAGGCCCTATTCTGGTTCCTGGCAGCAGGCTGAGCCTTTGGATAATTCTTCTTCCTGATGGGAAAATAGAGTGACCTGTGCCTGTCCCAACACCTAGATCGAGTTTCTCATTGGTTGCCCCTCTTCCCGTTCATCCTCAGGACAAATTGCAACCTGTAGGGAACAGGAGGTTAAAGGTGCTGATTCTCCAAGTAGGGAGATTGCTAGTAAAGTAGCTGGAATGGCGAACCCGAGCACAAGGAGATGAGAAATGAGGTGCGTATTAGAAACCTTTCAAAATCACACGGTGTACCATCTTCTGGGTTTCTCATGCATGTTTTCGATGTAGGAAGATGCCCTTGAACCTAGAGATTTGGGACCCATGGGATGGGTACCAGGCAGTATTACTTTAAAGGGTCTGCGTTTGCTCACCCAACCTCACCCAAACTTTCAGCCCCAAGAGTGTCCACCCTTATGTCTCATCCAGCTGTGGGTCTAGATATGGTCAATCCAGGTTGCATCACAGCCTCTGAACGAATTTTGTAAGAATTTCTCTCTCTTTCACTGTCTTTGTTTTACGGGTTTTTAAAAGTAATTTATTTTTATAATGGGGTTGAGCTGCTTTTCACGGCTGTGTTTATGCGGCTTTACACCCACTTGACTCTCTTCCAGACAGATATCAATACATAGGTTTTAAGATTCTTACTAGTCACATATATTCTTGTGCGGTGAATAGGGGGTGTTGAGTCCAGTTCACTGAGCAAGGAGTAGGTCTTGTCTATTACATATTGGGTGTATGGAACGGTATCTGAGCGAATTTGAAACCCTTGTTTTATGCATCACCCCACCTCACCTTTCCCGTTAAGCAGCCATAGTGTGTTTTCTAAACGTGTGACTCTGTTCTGTTTTGTAATTCACTTCAAGTGTAGCGCTTTTTACATTCCCTCTATAAGTGATAGCTTATGATAAGTGTCTTTTTCTGTGTGACTTATTACACTTAGAATCGTCGTACCTAAATCCACTCATCTTGCTTCTACTAGCCTTATGACATTGATTTCATGTCTGAGTGATATTCCATTGTACATAAGGACCACAACTTCTTTATCCATTTTTCTCTTTCCTGGGATATTTAAGGTGTCATGAGTGGAGGTTCTTGTCAACAGAGCAGCCCTAAACTTTGGGGTGCCTGTGTCTTGCTGATTTTTAGTTTTCCCAATTTATACGCCTATGAGTGGACGTGCACTATGCTCCCTAGGCTGTGTTTTTTCGATGTTTCAGGACACACCGTACACTTCTCCAGAGTGGCTGTTGGCAATTTACATCCCGCCCATCAGCATAGCAAGGCTGCCATTTCTCCATGGCCTGTCCTGCATTTCTGGTTTTGACAGTTTTTGCAGCATGGCCCTTTTGACCGATGGGAAGCGAGACTTATTTGTAGCGCTTATGTGCCTTTCCAGGTTGCTTGGTTGGCCAAACAGGGCGTATGCGTTTTTTCCTGAATATATTCAGGAAAAAACGCATACGCCCTGTTTGGCCAATGGCATCATTGTCGACGTTTTGCCACTTTTCATGTGCTTTAAAGGCGATTCGAATCTACCTCCTGAAACCTGTTTCCTGCAATTCTGCCTTGCTTTCAAATCCTCTTCGTTGCCTTCCCTCAATATATTTGTGGACGAGAGTTATCATTTATAATTCAGCAGGTTTGTGAATGGCAGTTCCCCTGAGTTCCATTTTTCAACTGTCTTTTTTGGGAGCTGGCCGCAAAAGCACGGGATTGCCTCAGGCCCTATTCTGGTTCCTGGCGGCAGGCTGAGGCTGTGGTTAATTCTTCTTCCTGATGGGAAAATAGATTGACATGTGCCTGTCCCAACACCTAGATCTAGTCTCTCATTGTTTGCCCCTCTTCCCGTTCATCCTCAGGACAAATTGCAACCTGTAGGGAACAGGAGGTTAAAGGTGCTGATTCTCCAAGTAGGGATATTGCTAGTAAAGTAACTGGAATGGTGAACTCGAGCACAAGGAGATGAGAAATGAGGTGCATATTAGAAACATTTCAAAATCACACGGTGTACCATCTTCTGGGTTTTTCATGCATGTTTTCGATGTAGGAAGATGCCCTTGAACCTGGAGATTTGGGACCCATGGGATGGGTACCAGGCAGTATTACTTTAAAGGGTCTGCGTTTGCTCACCCAACCTCACCCAACCTTTCAGCCCCAAGAGTGTCCACCCTTATGTCTCATCCAGCTGTGGGTCTAGATATGGTCAATCCAGGTTGCATAACAGCCTCTGAACGAATTTTGTAAGAATTTCTCTCTCTTTCACTGTCTTTGTTTTACGGGTTTTTAAAAGTAATTTATTTTTATAATGGGGTTTAGCTGCTTTTCACGGCTGTGCTTATGTGGCTTTACACTCACTTGACTCACTTCCAGACAGATATCAATACATAGGTTTTAAGATTCTTACTAGTCACATATATTCTTGTGCGGTGAATAGGGGGTGTTGAGTCCAGTTCACTGAGCAAGGAGTAGGTCTTGTCTATTACATATTGGGTGTATGGAACGGTATCTGAGCGAATTTGAAACCCTTGTTTTATGCATCACCCCACCTCACCTTTCCCGTTAAGCAGCCATAGTGTGTTTTCTAAACGTGTGACTCTGTTCTGTTTTGTAATTCAGTTCAAGTGTAGCGGTTTTTACATTCCCTCTATAAGTGATAGCTTATGATAAGTGTCTTTTTCTGTGTGACTTATTTCACTTAGAATTGTCGTACCTAAATCCACTCATCTTGCTTCTACTAGCCTTATGACATTGATTTCATGTCTGAGTGATATTCCATTGTACATAAGGACCACAACTTCTTTATCCATTTTTCTCTTTCCTGGGATATTTAAGGTGTCATGAAGTGGTGGTTCTTGTCAACAGAGCAGCCCTAAACTTTGGGGTGCCTGTGTCTTGCTGATTTTTAGTTTCCCCAATTTATACGCCCATGAGTGGACGTGCCCTATGCTCCCTAAGCTGTGTTTTTTCGATGTTTCAGGACACACCATACACTTCTCCAGAGTGGCTGTTGGCTATTTACATCCCGCCCATCAGCGTAGCAAGGCTGCCATATCTCCATGGCCTGTCCTGCATTTCTGGTTTTGACACTTTTTGCAGCATGACCCTTTTGACCGATGGGAAGCGAGACATCTTTGTAGCGCTGATTTGCCTTTCCAGGTTGCTTGGTTGGCCAATAAGGGCGTATGCGTTTTTTCCTGAATATATTCAGGAAAAAACGCATACGCCCTTTTTGGCCAAGGGCATCATTGTCGACGTTTTGCCGCTTTTCATGTGCTTTAAAGGCGATCCGAATCTACCTCCTGAAATCTGTTTCCTGCAATTCTGCCTTGCTTTCAAATCCTCTTCGTTGCCTTTCCTCAATATATCTGTGGATGAGAGTTATCATTTATAACGCTGCGGGTTTGTGAATTGCAGTGTCCCTGAGCTCCATTTTTCAACTCGCTTTTTTGGGAGCTGGCCGCAAAAGCGTGGGATTCCCTCAGGCCCTATTCTGCTTCTGGGCGGCAGGCTGAGACTGTGGTTAATTCTTCTTCCTCATGGGAAAATAGAGTGACCTGTGCCTGTCCCAACACCTAGATCTAGTCTCTCATTGGTTGCCCCTCTTGCCGTTCATCCTCAGGACAAATTGCAACCTGTAGGGAACAGGAGCTTAAAGGTGCTGATTCTCCAAGTAGGGAGATTGCTAGTAAAGTAGCTGGAATGGCGAACCCGAGCACAAGGAGATGAGAAATGAGGTGCGTATTAGAAACCTTTCAAAATCACACGGTGTAACATCTTCTGGGTTTCTCATGCATGTTTTCGATGTAGGAAGATGCCCTTGAACCTGGAGATTTGGGACCCATGGGATGGGTACCAGGCAGTATTACTTTAAAGGGTCTGCGTTTGCTCACCCAACCTCACACAACCTTTCAGCCCCAAGTGTGTCCCCCTTATGTCTCATCCAGCTGTGGGTCTAGATATGGTCAATCCAGGTTGCATCACAGCCTCTGAACGAATTTTGTAAGAATTTCTCTCTCTTTCACTGTCTTTGTTTTACGGGTTTTTAAAAGTAATTTATTTTATAATGGTGTTTAGCTGCTTTTCACGGCTGTGTTTATGTGGCTTTACACCCACTTGACTCACTTCCAGACAGATATCAATACATAGGTTTTAAGATTCTTACTAGTCACATATATTCTTGTGCGGTGAATAGGGGGTGTTGAGTCCAGTTCACTGAGCAAGGAGTAGGTCTTGTCTATTACATATTGGGTGTATGGAACGGTATCTGAGCGAATTTGAAACCCTTGTTTTATGCATCACCCCATCTCACGTTTCCCGTTAAGCAGCCATAGTGTGTTTTCTAAACGTGTGACTCTGTTCTGTTTTGTAATTCAATTCAAGTGTAGCGGTTTTTACATTCCCTCTATAAGTGATAGCTTATGATAAGTGTCTTTTTCTGTGTGACTTATTTCACTTAGAATCGTCGTACCTAAATCCACTCATCTTGCTTCTACTAGCCTTATGACATTGATTTCATGTCTGAGTGATATTCCATTGTACATAAGGACCACAACTTCTTTATCCATTTTTCTCTTTCCTGGGATATTTAAGGTGTCATGAAGTGGTGGTTCTTGTCAACAGAGCAGCCCTAAACTTTGGGGTGCCTGTGTCTTGCTGATTTTTAGTTTCCCCAATTTATACGCCCATGAGTGGACGTGCCCTATGCTCCCTAAGCTGTGTTTTTTCGATGTTTCAGGACACACCATACACTTCTCCAGAGTGGCTGTTGGCTATTTACATCCCGCCCATCAGCGTAGCAAGGCTGCCATATCTCCATGGCCTGTCCTGCATTTCTGGTTTTGACACTTTTTGCAGCATGACCCTTTTGACCGATGGGAAGCGAGACATCTTTGTAGCGCTGATTTGCCTTTCCAGGTTGCTTGGTTGGCCAATAAGGGCGTATGCGTTTTTTCCTGAATATATTCAGGAAAAAACGCATACGCCCTTTTTGGCCAAGGGCATCATTGTCGACGTTTTGCCGCTTTTCATGTGCTTTAAAGGCGATCCGAATCTACCTCCTGAAATCTGTTTCCTGCAATTCTGCCTTGCTTTCAAATCCTCTTCGTTGCCTTCCCTCAATATATCTGTGGATGAGAGTTATCATTTATAACGCTGCGGGTTTGTGAATTGCAGTGTCCCTGAGCTCCATTTTTCAACTCGCTTTTTTGGGAGCTGGCCGCAAAAGCGTGGGATTCCCTCAGGCCCTATTCTGCTTCTGGGCGGCAGGCTGAGACTGTGGTTAATTCTTCTTCCTCATGGGAAAATAGAGTGACCTGTGCCTGTCCCAACACCTAGATCTAGTCTCTCATTGGTTGCCCCTCTTGCCGTTCATCCTCAGGACAAATTGCAACCTGTAGGGAACAGGAGCTTAAAGGTGCTGATTCTCCAAGTAGGGAGATTGCTAGTAAAGTAGCTGGAATGGCGAACCCGAGCACAAGGAGATGAGAAATGAGGTGCGTATTAGAAACCTTTCAAAATCACACGGTGTACCATCTTCTGGGTTTCTCATGCATGTTTTCGATGTAGGAAGATGCCCTTGAACCTGGAGATTTGGGACCCATGGGATGGGTACCAGGCAGTATTACTTTAAAGGGTCTGCGTTTGCTCACCCAACCTCACACAACCTTTCAGCCCCAAGTGTGTCCCCCTTATGTCTCATCCAGCTGTGGGTCTAGATATGGTCAATCCAGGTTGCATCACAGCCTCTGAACGAATTTTGTAAGAATTTCTCTCTCTTTCACTGTCTTTGTTTTACGGGTTTTTAAAAGTAATTTATTTTATAATGGTGTTTAGCTGCTTTTCACGGCTGTGTTTATGTGGCTTTACACCCACTTGACTCACTTCCAGACAGATATCAATACATAGGTTTTAAGATTCTTACTAGTCACATATATTCTTGTGCGGTGAATAGGGGGTGTTGAGTCCAGTTCACTGAGCAAGGAGTAGGTCTTGTCTATTACATATTGGGTGTATGGAACGGTATCTGAGCGAATTTGAAACCCTTGTTTTATGCATCACCCCATCTCACGTTTCCCGTTAAGCAGCCATAGTGTGTTTTCTAAACGTGTGACTCTGTTCTGTTTTGTAATTCAGTTCAAGTGTAGCGGTTTTTACATTCCCTCTATAAGTGATAGCTTATGATAAGTGTCTTTTTCTGTGTGACTTATTTCACTTAGAATCGTCGTACCTAAATCCACTCATCTTGCTTCTACTAGCCTTATGACATTGATTTCATGTCTGAGTGATATTCCATTGTACATAAGGACCACAAATTCATTATCCATTTTTCTCTTTCCTGGGATATTTAAGGTGTCATGAAGTGGAGGTTCTTGTCAAAAGAGCAGCCCTAAACTTTGGGGTGCCTGTGTCTTGCTGATTTTTAGTTTTCCCAATTTATACGCCCATGAGTGGACGTGCCCTATGCTCCCTAAGCTGTGTTTTTTCGATGTTTCAGGACACACCGTACACTTCCCCAGATTGGCTGTTGGCAATTTACATCCCGCCCATCAGCGTAGCAAGGCTGCCATTTCTCCATGGCCTGTCCTGCATTTCTGGTTTTGACACATTTTGCAGCATGGCCCTTTTGACCGATGGGAAGCGACACTTCTTTGTAACGCTGATTAGCCTTTCCAGGTTGCTTGGTTGGCCAAACAGGGCGTATGCGTTTTTTCCTGAATATATTCAGGAAAAAACGCATACGCCCTGTTTGGCCAAGGGCATCATTGTCGACGTTTTGCCGCTTTTCATGTGCTTTAAATGCGATTCAAATCTACCTCCTGAAATGTGTTTCCTGCAATTCTGCCTTGCTTTCAAATCCTCTTCGTTGCCTTCCCTCAATATATTTGTGGACGAGAGTTATCATTTATAACTCAGCAGGTTTGTGAATGGCAGTGCCCTTGAGCTCCATTTTTCAACTCTCTTTTTTGGGAGCTGGCCGCAAAAGCACGGGATTGCCTCAGGCCCTATTCTGGTTCCTGGCAGCAGGCTGAGCCTTTGGATAATTCTTCTTCCTGATGGGAAAATAGAGTGACCTGTGCCTGTCCCAACACCTAGATCGAGTTTCTCATTGGTTGCCCCTCTTCCCGTTCATCCTCAGGACAAATTGCAACCTGTAGGGAACAGGAGCTTAAAGGTGCTGATTCTCCAAGTAGGGAGATTGCTAGTAAAGTAGCTGGAATGGCGAACCCGAGCCCAAGGAGATGAGAAATGAGGTGCGTATTAGAAACCTTTCAAAATCACACGGTGTACCATCTTCTGGGTTTCTCATGCATGTTTGCGATGTAGGAAGATGCCCTTGAACCTAGAGATTTGGGACCCATGGGATGGGTACCAGGCAGTATTACATTAAAGGGTCTGCGTTTGCTCACCCAACCTTACCCAAACTTTCAGCCCCAAGAGTGTCCACCCTTATGTCTCATCCAGCTGTGGGTCTAGATATGGTCAATCCAGGTTGCATCACAGCCTCTGAACGAATTTTGTAAGAATTTCTCTATCTTTCACTGTCTTTGTTTTACGGGTTTTTAAAAGTAATTTATTTTTATAATGGGGTTGAGCTGCTTTTCACGGCTGTGTTTATGCAGCTTTACACCCACTTGACTCACTTCCAGACAGATATCAATACATAGGTTTTAAGATTCTTACTAGTCACATATATTCTTGTGCGGTGAATAGGGGGTGTTGAGTCCAGTTCACTGAGCAAGGAGTAGGTCTTGTCTATTACATATTGGGTGTATGGAACGGTATCTGAGCGAATTTGTAACCCTTGTTTTATGCATCACCCCACCTCACCTTTCCCGTTAAGCAGCCATAGTGTGTTTTCTAAACGTGTGACTCTGTTCTATTTTGTAATTCAGTTCAAGTGTAGCGCTTTTTACATTCCCTCTATAAGTGATAGCTTATGATAAGTGTCTTTTTCTGTGTGACTTATTTCACTTAGAATCGTCGTACCTAAATCCACTCATCTTGCTTCTACTAGCCTTATGACATTGATTTCATGTCTGAGTGATATTCCATTGTACATAAGGACCACAACTTCTTTATCCATTTTTCTCTTTCCTGGGATATTTAAGTTGTCATGAGTGGAGGTTCTTGTCAACAGAGCAGCCCTAATCTTTGGGGTGCCTGTGTCTTGCTGATTTTTAGTTTTCCCAATTTATACGCCCATGAGTGGACGTGCCCTATCCTCCCTAAGCTGTGTTTTTTCGATGTTTCAGGACACACCGTACACTTCTCCACAGTGGCTGTTGGCAATTTACATCCCGCCCATCAGCGTAGCAAGGCTGCCATTTCTCCATGGCCTGTCCTGCATTTCTGGTTTTGACAGTTTTTGCAGCATGGCCCTTTTGACCGATGGGAAGCGAGACTTCTTTGTAGCGCTGATTTGCCTTTCCAGGTTGCTTGGTTGGCCAAACAGGGCGTATGCGTTTTTTCCTGAATATATTCAGGAAAAAACGCATACGCCCTGTTTGGCCAATGGCATCATAGTCGAAGTTTTGCCACTTTTCATGTGCTTTAAAGGCGATTCGAATCTACCTCCTGAAACCTGTTTCCTGCAATTCTGCCTTGCTTTCAAATCCTCTTCGTTGCCTTCCCTCAATATATTTTTGGACGAGAGTTATCATTTATAATTCAGCAGGTTTGTGAATGGCAGTTCCCCTGAGCTCCATTTTTCAACTGTCTTTTTTGGGAGCTGGCCGCAAAAGCACGGGATTGCCTCAGGCCCTATTCTGGTTCCTGGCGGCAGGCTGAGCCTGTGGTTAATTCTTCTTCCTGATGGGAAAATAGATTGACCTGTGCCTGTCCCAACACTTAGATCTAGTCTCTCATTGTTTGCCCCTCTTCCCGTTCATCCTCAGGACAAATTGCAACCTGTAGGGAACAGGAGGTTAAAGGTGCTGATTCTCCAAGTAGGGATATTGCTGGTAAAGTAACTGGAATGGTGAACCCGAGCACTAGGAGATGACAAATGAGGTGCATATTAGAAACCTTTGAAAATCACACGGTGTACCATCTTCTGGGTTTCTCATGCATGTTTTCGATGTAGGAAGATGCCCTTGAACCTGGAGATTTGGGACCCATGGGATGGGTACCAGGCAGTATTACTTTAAAGGGTCTGCGTTTGCTCACCCAACCTCACCCAACCTTTCAGCCCCAAGAGTGTCCACCCTTATGTCTCATCCAGCTGTGGGTCTAGATATGGTCAATCCAGGTTGCATCACAGCCTCTGAAAGAATTTTGTAAGAATTTCTCTCTCTTTCACTGTCTTTGTTTTACGGGATTTTAAAAGTAATTTGTTTTTATAATGGGGTTGAGCTGCTTTTCACGGCTGTGTTTATGCGGCTTTACACCCACTTGACTCACTTCCAGACAGATATCAATACATAGGTTTTAAGATTCTTTCTAGTCACATATATTCTTGTGCGGTGAATAGGGGGTGTTGAGTCCAGTTCACTGAGCAAGGAGTAGGTCTTGTCTATTACATATTGGGTGTATGGAACGGTATCTGAGCGAATTTGAAACCCTTGTTTTATGCATCACCCCACCTCACCTTTCCCGTTAAGCAGCCATAGTGTGTTTTCTAAACGTGTTACTCTGTTCTGTTTTGTAATTCAGTTCAAGTGTAGCGGTTTTTACATTCCCTCTATAAGTGATAGCTTATGATAAGTGTCTTTTTCTGTGTGACTTATTTCACTTAGAATCGTCGTACCTAAATCCACTCATCTTGCTTCTACTAGCCTTATGACATTGATTTCATGTCTGAGTGATATTCCATTGTACATAAGGACCACAACTTCTTTATCCATTTTTCTCTTTCCTGGGATATTTAAGGTGTCATGAAGTGGTGGTTCTTGTCAACAGAGCAGCCCTAAACTTTGGGGTGCCTGTGTCTTGCTGATTTTTAGTTTTCCCAATTTATACGCCCATGAGTGGACGTGCCCTATGCTCCCTAAGCTGTGTTTTTTCGATGTTTCAGGACACACCATACACTTCTCCAGAGTGGCTGTTGGCTATTTACATCCCGCCCATCAGCGTAGCAAGGCTGCCATATCTCCATGGCCTGTCCTGCATTTCTGGTTTTGACACTTTTTGCAGCATGACCCTTTTGACCGATGGGAAGCGAGACTTCTTTGTAGCGCTGATTTGCCTTTCCAGGTTGCTTGGTTGCCCAAAAATGGCGTATGCCTTTTTTCTTGAATATATTCAGGAAAAAACGCATACGCCCTTTTTGGCCAAGGGCATCATTGTCGACGTTTTGCCGCTTTTCATGTACTTTAAAGGCGATTCGAATCTACCTCCTGAAATCTGTTTCCTGCAATTCTACCTTGCTTTCAAATCCTCTTCGTTGCCTTCCCTCAATATATCTGTGGATGAGAGTTATCATTTATAACTCTGCGGGTTCGTGAATTGCAGTGTCCCTGAGCTCCATTTTTCAACTCGCTTTTTTGGGAGCTGGCCGCAAAAGGGCGGGATTGCCTCAGGCCCTATTCTGCTTCTGGGCGGCAGGCTGAGCCTGTGGTTAATTCTTCTTCCTGATGGGAAAATAGAGTGACCTGTGCCTGTCCCAACACCTAGATCGAGTTTCTCATTGGTTGCCCCTCTTCCCGTTCATCCTCAGGACAAATTGCAACCTGTAGGGAACAGGAGGTTAAAGGTGCTGATTCTCCAAGTAGGGAGATTGCTAGTAAAGTAGCTGGAATGGCGAACCCGAGCACAAGGAGATGAGAAATGAGGTGCGTATTAGAAACCTTTCAAAATCACACGGTGTACCATCTTCTGGGTTTCTCATGCATGTTTTCGATGTAGGAAGATGCCCTTGAACCTAGAGATTTGGGACCCATGGGATGGGTACCAGGCAGTATTAATTTAAAGGGTCTGCGTTTGCTCACCCAACCTCACCCAAACTTTCAGCCCCAAGAGTGTCCACCCTTATGTCTCATCCAGCTGTGGGTCTAGATATGGTCAATCCAGGTTGCATCACAGCCTCTGAACGAATTTTGTAAGAATTTCTCTCTCTTTCAGTGTCTTTGTTTTACGGGTTTTTAAAAGTAATTTATTTTTATAATGGGGTTTAGCTGCTTTTCACGGCTGTGTTTATGCGGCTTTACACCCACTTGACTCACTTCCAGACAGATATCAATACATAGGTTTTAAGATTCTTACTAGTCACATATATTCTTGTGCGGTGAATAGAGGGTGTTGAGTCCAGTTCACTGAGCAAGGAGTAGGTCTTGTCTATTACATATTGGGTGTATGGAACGGTATCTGAGCGAATTTGAAACCCTTGTTTTATGCATCACCCCACCTCACCTTTCCCGTTAAGCAGCCATAGTGTGTTTTCCAAACGTGTGACTCTGTTCTGTTTTGTAATTCAGTTCAAGTGTAGCGCTTTTTACATTCCCTCTATAAGTGATAGCTTATGATAAGTGTCTTTTTCTGTGTGACTTATTTCACTTATTATCTTCGTACCTAAATCCACTCATCTTGCTTCTACTAGCCTTATGACATTGATTTCGTGTCTGAGTGATATTCCATTGTACATAAGGACCACAACTTCTTTATCCGTTTTTCTCTTTCCTGGGATATTTAAGGTGTCATGAAGTGGAGGTTCTTGTCAACAGAGCAGCCCTAAACTTTGGGGTGCCTGTGTCTTGCTGATTTTTAGTTTTCCCAATTTATACGCCCATGAGTGGACGTGCCCTATCCTCCCTAAGCTGTGTTTTTTCGATGTTTCAGGACACACCGTACACTTCTCCACAGTGGCTGTTGGCAATTTACATCCCGCCCATCAGCGTAGCAAGGCTGCCATTTCTCCATGGCCTGTCCTGCATTTCTGGTTTTGACAGTTTTTGCAGCATGGCCCTTTTGACCGATGGGAAGCGAGACTTCTTTGTAGCGCTGATTTGCCTTTCCAGGTTGCTTGGTTGGCCAAACAGGGCGTATGCGTTTTTTCCTGAATATATTCAGGAAAAAACGCATACGCCCTGTTTGGCCAATGGCATCATAGTCGAAGTTTTGCCACTTTTCATGTGCTTTAAAGGCGATTCGAATCTACCTCCTGAAACCTGTTTCCTGCAATTCTGCCTTGCTTTCAAATCCTCTTCGTTGCCTTCCCTCAATATATTTTTGGACGAGAGTTATCATTTATAATTCAGCAGGTTTGTGAATGGCAGTTCCCCTGAGCTCCATTTTTCAACTGTCTTTTTTGGGAGCTGGCCGCAAAAGCACGGGATTGCCTCAGGCCCTATTCTGGTTCCTGGCGGCAGGCTGAGCCTGTGGTTAATTCTTCTTCCTGATGGGAAAATAGATTGACCTGTGCCTGTCCCAACACTTAGATCTAGTCTCTCATTGTTTGCCCCTCTTCCCGTTCATCCTCAGGACAAATTGCAACCTGTAGGGAACAGGAGGTTAAAGGTGCTGATTCTCCAAGTAGGGATATTGCTGGTAAAGTAACTGGAATGGTGAACCCGAGCACTAGGAGATGACAAATGAGGTGCATATTAGAAACCTTTGAAAATCACACGGTGTACCATCTTCTGGGTTTCTCATGCATGTTTTCGATGTAGGAAGATGCCCTTGAACCTGGAGATTTGGGACCCATGGGATGGGTACCAGGCAGTATTACTTTAAAGGGTCTGCGTTTGCTCACCCAACCTCACCCAACCTTTCAGCCCCAAGAGTGTCCACCCTTATGTCTCATCCAGCTGTGGGTCTAGATATGGTCAATCCAGGTTGCATCACAGCCTCTGAAAGAATTTTGTAAGAATTTCTCTCTCTTTCACTGTCTTTGTTTTACGGGATTTTAAAAGTAATTTGTTTTTATAATGGGGTTGAGCTGCTTTTCACGGCTGTGTTTATGCGGCTTTACACCCACTTGACTCACTTCCAGACAGATATCAATACATAGGTTTTAAGATTCTTTCTAGTCACATATATTCTTGTGCGGTGAATAGGGGGTGTTGAGTCCAGTTCACTGAGCAAGGAGTAGGTCTTGTCTATTACATATTGGGTGTATGGAACGGTATCTGAGCGAATTTGAAACCCTTGTTTTATGCATCACCCCACCTCACCTTTCCCGTTAAGCAGCCATAGTGTGTTTTCTAAACGTGTTACTCTGTTCTGTTTTGTAATTCAGTTCAAGTGTAGCGGTTTTTACATTCCCTCTATAAGTGATAGCTTATGATAAGTGTCTTTTTCTGTGTGACTTATTTCACTTAGAATCGTCGTACCTAAATCCACTCATCTTGCTTCTACTAGCCTTATGACATTGATTTCATGTCTGAGTGATATTCCATTGTACATAAGGACCACAACTTCTTTATCCATTTTTCTCTTTCCTGGGATATTTAAGGTGTCATGAAGTGGTGGTTCTTGTCAACAGAGCAGCCCTAAACTTTGGGGTGCCTGTGTCTTGCTGATTTTTAGTTTTCCCAATTTATACGCCCATGAGTGGACGTGCCCTATGCTCCCTAAGCTGTGTTTTTTCGATGTTTCAGGACACACCATACACTTCTCCAGAGTGGCTGTTGGCTATTTACATCCCGCCCATCAGCGTAGCAAGGCTGCCATATCTCCATGGCCTGTCCTGCATTTCTGGTTTTGACACTTTTTGCAGCATGACCCTTTTGACCGATGGGAAGCGAGACTTCTTTGTAGCGCTGATTTGCCTTTCCAGGTTGCTTGGTTGCCCAAAAATGGCGTATGCCTTTTTTCTTGAATATATTCAGGAAAAAACGCATACGCCCTTTTTGGCCAAGGGCATCATTGTCGACGTTTTGCCGCTTTTCATGTACTTTAAAGGCGATTCGAATCTACCTCCTGAAATCTGTTTCCTGCAATTCTACCTTGCTTTCAAATCCTCTTCGTTGCCTTCCCTCAATATATCTGTGGATGAGAGTTATCATTTATAACTCTGCGGGTTCGTGAATTGCAGTGTCCCTGAGCTCCATTTTTCAACTCGCTTTTTTGGGAGCTGGCCGCAAAAGGGCGGGATTGCCTCAGGCCCTATTCTGCTTCTGGGCGGCAGGCTGAGCCTGTGGTTAATTCTTCTTCCTGATGGGAAAATAGAGTGACCTGTGCCTGTCCCAACACCTAGATCGAGTTTCTCATTGGTTGCCCCTCTTCCCGTTCATCCTCAGGACAAATTGCAACCTGTAGGGAACAGGAGGTTAAAGGTGCTGATTCTCCAAGTAGGGAGATTGCTAGTAAAGTAGCTGGAATGGCGAACCCGAGCACAAGGAGATGAGAAATGAGGTGCGTATTAGAAACCTTTCAAAATCACACGGTGTACCATCTTCTGGGTTTCTCATGCATGTTTTCGATGTAGGAAGATGCCCTTGAACCTAGAGATTTGGGACCCATGGGATGGGTACCAGGCAGTATTAATTTAAAGGGTCTGCGTTTGCTCACCCAACCTCACCCAAACTTTCAGCCCCAAGAGTGTCCACCCTTATGTCTCATCCAGCTGTGGGTCTAGATATGGTCAATCCAGGTTGCATCACAGCCTCTGAACGAATTTTGTAAGAATTTCTCTCTCTTTCAGTGTCTTTGTTTTACGGGTTTTTAAAAGTAATTTATTTTTATAATGGGGTTTAGCTGCTTTTCACGGCTGTGTTTATGCGGCTTTACACCCACTTGACTCACTTCCAGACAGATATCAATACATAGGTTTTAAGATTCTTACTAGTCACATATATTCTTGTGCGGTGAATAGAGGGTGTTGAGTCCAGTTCACTGAGCAAGGAGTAGGTCTTGTCTATTACATATTGGGTGTATGGAACGGTATCTGAGCGAATTTGAAACCCTTGTTTTATGCATCACCCCACCTCACCTTTCCCGTTAAGCAGCCATAGTGTGTTTTCCAAACGTGTGACTCTGTTCTGTTTTGTAATTCAGTTCAAGTGTAGCGCTTTTTACATTCCCTCTATAAGTGATAGCTTATGATAAGTGTCTTTTTCTGTGTGACTTATTTCACTTATTATCTTCGTACCTAAATCCACTCATCTTGCTTCTACTAGCCTTATGACATTGATTTCGTGTCTGAGTGATATTCCATTGTACATAAGGACCACAACTTCTTTATCCGTTTTTCTCTTTCCTGGGATATTTAAGGTGTCATGAAGTGGAGGTTCTTGTCAACAGAGCAGCCCTAAACTTTGGGGTGCCTGTGTCTTGCTGATTTTTAGTTTTCCCAATTTATACGCCCATGAGTGGACGTGCCCTATCCTCCCTAAGCTGTGTTTTTTCGATGTTTCAGGACACACCGTACACTTCTCCAGAGTGGCTGTTGGCAATTTACATCCCGCCCATCAGCGTAGCAAGGCTGCCATTTCTCCATGGCCTGTCCTGCATTTCTGGTTTTGACACTTTTTGCAGCATGGCCCTTTTGACCGATGGGAAGCGAGACTTCTTTGTAGCGCTGATTAGCCTTTCCAGGTTGCTTGGTTGGCCAAACAGGGCGTTTGCGTTTTTTCCTGAATATATTCAGGAAAAAACACATACGCCCTGTTTGGCCAAGGGCATCATTGTCGACGTTTTGCCGCTTTTCATGTGCTTTAAAGGCGATTCAAATCTACCTCCTGAAATGTGTTTCCTGCAATTCTGCCTTGCTTTCAAATCCTCTTCGTTGCCTTCCCTCAATATATTTGTGGACGAGAGTTATCATTTATAACTCAGCAGGTTTGTGAATTGCAGTTCCCTTGAGCTCCATTTTTCAACTCACTTTTTTGGGAGCTGGCCGCAAAAGCACGGGATTGCCTCAGGCCCTATTCTGGTTCCTGGCAGCAGGCTGAGCCTTTGGATAATTCTTCTTCCTGATGGGAAAATAGAGTGACCTGTGCCTGTCCCAACACCTAGATCGAGTTTCTCATTGGTTGCCCCTCTTCCCGTTCATCCTCAGGACAAATTGCAACCTGTAGGGAACAGGAGGTTAAAGGTGCTGATTCTCCAAGTAGGGAGATTGCTAGTAAAGTAGCTGGAATGGCGAACCCGAGCACAAGGAGATGAGAAATGAGGTGCGTATTAGAAACCTTTCAAAATCACACGGTGTACCATCTTCTGGGTTTCTCATGCATGTTTTCGATGTAGGAAGATGCCCTTGAACCTAGAGATTTGGGACCCATGGGATGGGTACCAGGCAGTATTACTTTAAAGGGTCTGCGTTTGCTCACCCAACCTCACCCAAACTTTCAGCCCCAAGAGTGTCCACCCTTATGTCTCATCCAGCTGTGGGTCTAGATATGGTCAATCCAGGTTGCATCACAGCCTCTGAACGAATTTTGTAAGAATTTCTCTCTCTTTCACTGTCTTTGTTTTACGGGTTTTTAAAAGTAATTTATTTTTATAATGGGGTTGAGCTGCTTTTCACGGCTGTGTTTATGCGGCTTTACACCCACTTCACTCACTTCCAGACAGATATCAATACATAGGTTTTAAGATTCCTACTAGTCACATATATTCTTGTGCGGTGAATAGGGGGTGTTGAGTCCAGTTCACTGAGCAAGGAGTAGGTCTTGTCTATTACATATTGGGTGTATGGAACGGTATCTGAGCGAATTTGTAACCCTTGTTTTATGCATCACCCCACCTCACCTTTCCCGTTAAGCAGCCATAGTGTGTTTTCTAAACGTGTGACTCTGTTCTATTTTGTAATTCAGTTCAAGTGTAGCGCTTTTTACATTCCCTCTATAAGTGATAGCTTATGATAAGTGTCTTTTTCTGTGTGACTTATTTCACTTAGAATCGTCGTACCTAAATCCACTCATCTTGCTTCTACTAGCCTTATGACATTGATTTCATGTCTGAGTGATATTCCATTGTACATAAGGACCACAACTTCTTTATCCATTTTTCTCTTTCCTGGGATATTTAAGTTGTCATGAGTGGAGGTTCTTGTCAACAGAGCAGCCCTAAACTTTGGGGTGCCTGTGTCTTGCTGATTTTTAGTTTTCCCAATTTATACGCCCATGAGTGGACGTGCCCTATCCTCCCTAAGCTGTGTTTTTTCGATGTTTCAGGACACACCGTACACTTCTCCACAGTGGCTGTTGGCAATTTACATCCCGCCCATCAGCGTAGCAAGGCTGCCATTTCTCCATGGCCTGTCCTGCATTTCTGGTTTTGACAGTTTTTGCAGCATGGCCCTTTTGACCGATGGGAAGCGAGCCTTCTTTGTAGCGCTGATTTGCCTTTCCAGGTTGCTTGGTTGGCCAAACAGGGCGTATGCGTTTTTTCCTGAATATATTCAGGAAAAAACGCATACGCCCTGTTTGGTCAATGGCATCATGGTCGACGTTTTGCCACTTTTCATGTGCTTTAAAGGCGATTCGAATCTACCTCCTGAAACCTGTTTCCTGCAATTCTGCCTTGCTTTCAAATCCTCTTCGTTGCCTTCCCTCAATATATTTTTGGACGAGAGTTATCATTTATAATTCAGCAGGTTTGTGAATGGCAGTTCCCCTGAGCTCCATTTTTCAACTGTCTTTTTTGGGAGCTGGCCGCAAAAGCACGGGATTGCCTCAGGCCCTATTCTGGTTCCTGGCGGCAGGCTGAGCCTGTGGTTAATTCTTCTTCCTGATGGGAAAATAGATTGACCTGTGCCTGTCCCAACACTTAGATCTAGTCTCTCATTGTTTGCCCCTCTTCCCGTTCATCCTCAGGACAAATTGCAACCTGTAGGGAACAGGAGGTTAAAGGTGCTGATTCTCCAAGTAGGGATATTGCTGGTAAAGTAAATGGAATGGTGAACCCGAGCACTAGGAGATGACAAATGAGGTGCATATTAGAAACCTTTGAAAATCACACGGTGTACCATCTTCTGGGTTTCTCATGCATGTTTTCGATGTAGGAAGATGCCCTTGAACCTGGAGATTTGGGACCCATGGGATGGGTACCACGCAGTATTACTTTAAAGGGTCTGCGTTTGCTCACCCAACCTCACCCAACCTTTCAGCCCCAAGAGTGTCCACCCTTATGTCTCATCCAGCTGTGGGTCTAGATATGGTCAATCCAGGTTGCATCACAGCCTCTGAAAGAATTTTGTAAGAATTTCTCTCTCTTTCACTGTCTTTGTTTTACGGGATTTTAAAAGTAATTTGTTTTTATAATGGGGTTGAGCTGCTTTTCACGGCTGTGTTTATGCGGCTTTACACCCACTTGACTCACTTCCAGACAGATATCAATACATAGGTTTTAAGATTCTTACTAGTCACATATATTCTTGTGCGGTGAATAGGGGGTGTTGAGTCCAGTTCACTGAGCAAGGAGTAGGTCTTGTCTATTACATATTGGGTGTATGGAACGGTATCTGAGCGAATTTGAAACCCTTGTTTTTTGCATCACCCCACCTCACCTTTCCCGTTAAGCAGCCATAGTGTGTTTTCTAAACGTGTGATTCTGTTCTGTTTTGTAATTCAGTTCAAGTGTAGCGGTTTTTACATTCCCTCTATAACAGATAGCTTATGATAAGTGTCTTTTTCTGTGTGACTTATTTCACTTAGAATCGTCGTACCTAAATCCACTCATCTTGCTTCTACTAGCCTTATGACATTGATTTCATGTCTGAGTGATATTCCATTGTACATAAGGACCACAACTTCTTTATCCATTTTTCTCTTTCCTGGGATATTTAAGGTGCCATGAAGTGGAGGTTCCTGTCAACAGAGCAGCCCTAAACTTTGGGGTGCCTGTGTCTTGCTGATTTTTAGTTTTCCCAATTTATACACCCATGAGTGGACGTGCCCTATGCTCCCTAAGCTCTGTTTTTTCGATGTTTCAGGACACACCGTACACTTCCCCAGAGTGGCTGTTGGCAATTTACATCCCGCCCATCAGCGTAGCAAGGCTGCCATTTCTCCATGGCCTGTCCTGCATTTCTGGTTTTGACACTTTTTGCAGCATGGCCCTTTTGACCAATGGGAAGCGACACTTCATTGTAGCGCTGATTAGCCTTTCCAGGTTGCTTGGTTGGCCAAACAGGGCGTATGCGTTTTTTCCTGAATATATTCAGGAAAAAACGCATACGCCCTGTTTGGCCAAGGGCATCATTGTCGACGTTTTGCCGCTTTTCATGTGCTTTAAATGCGATTCAAATCTACCTCCTGAAATGTGTTTCCTGCAATTCTGCCTTGCTTTCAAATCCTCTTCGTTGCCTTCCCTCAATATATTTGTGGACGAGAGTTATCATTTATAACTCAGCAGGTTGGTGAATGGCAGTGCCCTTGAGCTCCATTTTTCAACTCAATTTTTTGGGAGCTGGCCGCAAAAGCACGGGATTTCCTCAGGCCCTATTCTGGTTCCTGGCAGCAGGCTGAGCCTTTGGATAATTCTTCTTCCTGATGGGAAAATAGAGTGACCTGTGCCTGTCCCAACACCTAGATCGAGTTTCTCATTGGTTGCCCCTCTTCCCGTTCATCCTCAGGACAAATTGCAACCTGTAGGGAACAGGAGGTTAAAGGTGCTGATTCTCCAAGTAGGGAGATTGCTAGTAAAGTAGCTGGAATGGCGAACCCGAGCACAAGGAGATGAGAAATGAGGTGCGTATTAGAAACCTTTCAAAATCACACGGTGTACCATCTTCTGGGTTTCTCATGCATGTTTTCGATGTAGGAAGATGCCCTTGAACCTAGAGATTTGGGACCCATGGGATGGGTACCAGGCAGTATTACTTTAAAGGGTCTGCGTTTGCTCACCCAACCTCACCCAAACTTTCAGCCCCAAGAGTGTCCACCCTTATGTCTCATCCAGCTGTGGGTCTAGATATGGTCAATCCAGGTTGCATCACAGCCTCTGAACGAATTTTGTAAGAATTTCTCTCTCTTTCACTGTCTTTGTTTTACAGGTTTTTAAAAGTAATTTATTTTTATAATGGGGTTGAGCTGCTTTTCACGGCTGTGTTTATGCGGCTTTACACCCACTTGACTCACTTCCAGACAGATATCAATACATAGGTTTTAAGATTCTTACTAGTCACATATATTCTTGTGCGGTGAATAGGGGGTGTTGAGTCCAGTTCACTGAGCAAGGAGTAGGTCTTGTCTATTACATATTGGGTGTATGGAACGGTATCTGAGCGAATTTGAAACCCTTGTTTTATGCATCACCCCACCTCACCTTTCCCGTTAAGCAGCCATAGTGTGTTTTCTAAACGTGTGACTCTGTTCTGTTTTGTAATTCAGTTCAAGTGTAGCGGTTTTTACATTCCCTCTATAAGTGATAGCTTATGATAAGTGTCTTTTTCTGTGTGACTTATTACACTTAGAATCGTCGTACCTAAATCCACTCATCTTGCTTCTACTAGCCTTATGACATTGATTTCATGTCTGAGTGATATTCCATTGTACATAAGGACCACAACTTTATTATCCATTTTTCTCTTTCCTGGGATATTTAAGGTGTCATGAAGTGGAGGTTCTTGTCAAAAGAGCAGCCCTAAACTTTGGGGTGCCTGTGTCTTGCTGATTTTTAGTTTTCCCAATTTATACGCCCATGAGTGGACGTGCCCTATGCTCCCTAAGCTGTGTTTTTTCGATGTTTCAGGACACACCGTACCCTTCCCCAGAGTGGCTGTTGGCAATTTACATCCCGCCCATCAGCGTAGCAAGGCTGCCATTTCTCCATGGCCTGTCCTGCATTTCTGGTTTTGACACTTTTTGCAGCATGGCCCTTTTGACCGATGGGAAGCGACACTTCTTTGTAACGCTGATTAGCCTTTCCAGGTTGCTTGGTTGGCCAAACAGGGCGTATGCGTTTTTTCCTGAATATATTCAGGAAAAAACGCATACGCCCTGTTTGGCCAAGGGCATCATTGTCGACGTTTTGCCGCTTTTCATGTGCTTTAAATGCGATTCAAATCTACCTCCTGAAATGTGTTTCCTGCAATTCTGCCTTGCTTTCAAATCCTCTTCGTTGCCTTCCCTCAATATATTTGTGGACGAGAGTTATCATTTATAACTCAGCAGGTTTGTGAATGGCAGTGCCCTTGAGCTCCATTTTTCAACTGTCTTTTTTGGGAGCTGGCCGCAAAAGCACGGGATTGCCTCAGGCCCTATTCTGGTTCCTGGCAGCAGGCTGAGCCTTTGGATAATTCTTCTTCCTGATGGGAAAATAGAGTGACCTGTGCCTGTCCCAACACCTAGATCTAGTTTCTCATTGGTTGCCCCTCTTCCCGTTCATCCTCAGGACAAATTGCAACCTGTAGGGAACAGGAGCTTAAAGGTGCTGATTCTCCAAGTAGGGAGATTGCTAGTAAAGTAGCTGGAATGGCGAACCCGAGCCCAAGGAGATGAGAAATGAGGTGCGTATTAGAAACCTTTCAAAATCACACGGTGTACCATCTTCTGGGTTTCTCATGCATGTTTTCGATGTAGGAAGATGCCCTTGAACCTAGAGATTTGGGACCCATGGGATGGGTACCAGGCAGTATTACATTAAAGGGTCTGCGTTTGCTCACCCAACCTTACCCAAACTTTCAGCCCCAAGAGTGTCCACCCTTATGTCTCATCCAGCTGTGGGTCTAGATATGGTCAATCCAGGTTGCATCACAGCCTCTGAACGAATTTTGTAAGAATTTCTCTCTCTTTCACTGTCTTTGTTTTACGGGTTTTTAAAAGTAATTTATTTTTATAATGGGGTTTAGCTGCTTTTCACGGCTGTGTTTATGCAGCTTTACACCCACTTGACTCACTTCCAGACAGATATCAATACATAGGTTTTAAGATTCTTACTAGTCACATATATTCTTGTGCGGTGAATAGGGGGTGTTGAGTCCAGTTCACTGAGCAAGGAGTAGGTCTTGTCTATTACATATTGGGTGTATGGAACGGTATCTGAGCGAATTTGAAACCCTTGTTTTATGCATCACCCCACCTCACCTTTCCCGTTAAGCAGCCATAGTGTGTTTTCTAAACGTGTGATTCTGTTCTGTTTTGTAATTCAGTTCAAGTGTAGCGGTTTTTACATTCCCTCTATAAGAGATAGCTTATGATAAGTGTCTTTTTCTGTGTGACTTATTTCACTTAGAATCTTCGTACCTAAATCCACTCATCTTGCTTCTACTAGCCTTATGACATTGATTTCGTGTCTGAGTGATATTCCATTGTACATAAGGACCACAACTTCTTTATCCATTTTTCTCTTTCCTGGGATATTTAAGGTGTCATGAAGTGGAGGTTCTTGTCAACAGAGCAGCCCTAAACTTTGGGGTGCCTGTGTCTTGCTGATTTTTAATTTTCCCAATTTATACGCCCATGAGTGGACGTGCCCTATGCTCCCTAAGCTGTGTTTTTTCGATGTTTCAGGACACACCGTACACTTCTCCAGAGTGGCTGTTGGCAATTTACATCCCGCCCATCAGCGTAGCAACGCTGCCATTTCTCCATGGCCTGTCCTGCATTTCTGGTTTTGACACTTTTTGCAGCATGACCCTTTTGACCGATGGGAAGCGAGACTTCTTTGTAGCGCTGATTAGCCTTTCCAGGTTGCTTGGTTGCCCAAAAATGGCGTATGCCTTTTTTCTTGAATATATTCAGGAAAAAACGCATACGCCCTTTTTGGCCAAGGGCATCATTGTCGACGTTTTGCCGCTTTTCATGTGCTTTAAAGGCGATTCGAATCTACCTCCTGAAATCTGTTTCCTGCAATTCTACCTTGCTTTCAAATCCTCTTCGTTGCCTTCCCTCAATATATCTGTGGATGAGAGTTATCATTTATAACTCTGCGGGTTCGTGAATTGCAGTGTCCCTGAGCTCCATTTTTCAACTCGCTTTTTTGGGAGCTGGCCGCAAAAGGGCGGGATTGCCTCAGGCCCTATTCTGCTTCTGGGCGGCAGGCTGAGCCTGTGGTTAATTCTTCTTCCTGATGGGAAAATAGAGTGACCTGTGCCTGTCCCAACACCTAGATCGAGTTTCTCATTGGTTGCCCCTCTTCCCGTTCATCCTCAGGACAAATTGCAACCTGTAGGGAACAGGAGGTTAAAGGTGCTGATTCTCCAAGTAGGGAGATTGCTAGTAAAGTAGCTGGAATGGCGAACCCGAGCACAAGGAGATGAGAAATGAGGTGCGTATTAGAAACCTTTCAAAATCACACGGTGTACCATCTTCTGGGTTTCTCATGCATGTTTTCGATGTAGGAAGATGCCCTTGAACCTAGAGATTTGGGACCCATGGGATGGGTACCAGGCAGTATTACTTTAAAGGGTCTGCGTTTGCTCACCCAACCTCACCCAAACTTTCAGCCCCAAGAGTGTCCACCCTTATGTCTCATCCAGCTGTGGGTCTAGATATGGTCAATCCAGGTTGCATCACAGCCTCTGAACGAATTTTGTAAGAATTTCTCTCTCTTTCACTGTCTTTGTTTTACGGGTTTTTAAAAGTAATTTATTTTTATAATGGGGTTGAGCTGCTTTTCACGGCTGTGTTTATGCGGCTTTACACCCACTTGACTCACTTCCAGACAGATATCAATACATAGGTTTTAAGATTCTTACTAGTCACATATATTCTTGTGCGGTGAATAGGGGGTGTTGAGTCCAGTTCACTGAGCAAGGAGTAGGTCTTGTCTATTACATATTGGGTGTATGGAACGGTATCTGAGCGAATTTGAAACCCTTGTTTTATGCATCACCCCACCTCACCTTTCCCGTTAAGCAGCCATAGTGTGTTTTCTAAACGTGTGACTCTGTTCTGTTTTGTAATTCAGTTCAAGTGTAGCGCTTTTTACATTCCCTCTATAAGTGATAGCTTATGATAAGTGTCTTTTTCTGTGTGACTTATTACACTTAGAATTGTCGTACCTAAATCCACTCATCTTGCTTCTACTAGCCTTATGACATTGATTTCATGTCTGAGTGATATTCCATTGTACATAAGGACCACAACTTCTTTATCCATTTTTCTCTTCCCTGGGATATTTAAGGTGTCATGAGTGGAGGTTCTTGTCAACAGAGCAGCCCTAAACTTTGGGGTGCCTGTGTCTTGCTGATTTTTAGTTTTCCCAATTTATACGCCTATGAGTGGACGTGCACTATGCTCCCTAGGCTGTGTTTTTTCGATGTTTCAGGACACACCGTACACTTCTCCAGAGTGGCTGTTGGCAATTTACATCCCGCCCATCAGCGTAGCAAGGCTGCCATTTCTCCATGGCCTGTCCTGCATTTCTGGTTTTGACAGTTTTTGCAGCATGGCCCTTTTGACCGATGGGAAGCGAGACTTATTTGTAGCGCTTATTTGCCTTTCCAGGTTGCTTGGTTGGCCAAACAGGGCGTATGCGTTTTTTCCTGAATATATTCAGGAAAAAACGCATACGCCCTGTTTGGCCAATGGCATCATTGTCAACGTTTTGCCACTTTTCATGTGCTTTAAAGGCGATTCGAATCTACCTCCTGAAACCTGTTTCCTGCAATTCTGCCTTGCTTTCAAATCCTCTTCGTTGCCTTCCCTCAATATATTTGTGGACGAGAGTTATCATTTATAATTCAGCAGGTTTGTGAATGGCAGTTCCCCTGAGTTCCATTTTTCAACTGTCTTTTTTGGGAGCTGGCCGCAAAAGCACGGGATTGCCTCAGGCCCTATTCTGGTTCCTGGCGGCAGGCTGAGGCTGTGGTTAATTCTTCTTCCTGATGGGAAAATAGATTGACATGTGCCTGCCCCAACACCTAGATCTAGTCTCTCATTGTTTGCCCCTCTTCCCGTTCATCCTCAGGACAAATTGCAACCTGTAGGGAACAGGAGGTTAAAGGTGCTCATTCTCCAAGTAGGGATATTGCTAGTAAAGTAACTGGAATGGTGAACTCGAGCACAAGGAGATGAGAAATGAGGTGCATATTAGAAACATTTCAAAATCACACGGTGTATCATCTTCTGGGTTTTTCATGCATGTTTTCGATGTAGGAAGATGCCCTTGAACCTGGAGATTTGGGACCCATGGGATGGGTACCAGGCAGTATTACTTTAAAGGGTCTGTGTTTGCTCACCCAAACTCACCCAACCTTTCAGCCCCAAGAGTGTCCACCCTTATGTCTCATCCAGCTGTGGGTCTAGATATGGTCAATCCAGGTTGCATAACAGCCTCTGAACGAATTTTGTAAGAATTTCTCTCTCTTTCACTGTCTTTGTTTTACGGGTTTTTAAAAGTAATTTATTTTTATAATGGGGTTTAGCTGCTTTTCACGGCTGTGCTTATGTGGCTTTACACCCACTTGACTCACTTCCAGACAGATATCAATACATAGGTTTTAAGATTCTTACTAGTCACATATATTCTTGTGCGGTGAATAGGGGGTGTTGAGTCCAGTTCACTGAGCAAGGAGTAGGTCTTGTCTATTACATATTGGGTGTATGGAACGGTATCTGAGCGAATTTGAAACCCTTGTTTTATGCATCACCCCACCTCACCTTTCCCGTTAAGCAGCCATAGTGTGTTTTCTAAACGTGTTACTCTGTTCTGTTTTGTAATTCAGTTCAAGTGTAGCGGTTTTTACATTCCCTCTATAAGTGATAGCTTATGATAAGTGTCTTTTTCTGTGTGACTTATTTCACTTAGAATCGTCGTACCTAAATCCACTCATCTTGCTTCTACTAGCCTTATGACATTGATTTCATGTCTGAGTGATATTCCATTGTACATAAGGACCACAAATTCTTTATCCATTTTTCTCTTTCCTGGGATATTTAAGGTGTCATGAAGTGGTGGTTCTTGTCAACAGAGCAGCCCTAAACTTTGGGGTGCCTGTGTCTTGCTGATTTTTAGTTTTCCCAATTTATACGCCCATGAGTGGACGTGCCCTATGCTCCCTAAGCTGTGTTTTTTCGATGTTTCAGGACACACCATACACTTCTCCAGAGTGGCTGTTGGGTATTTACATCCCGCCCATCAGCGTAGCAAGGCTGCCATATCTCCATGGCCTGTCCTGCATTTCTGGTTTTGACACTTTTTGCAGCATGACCCTTTTGACCGATGGGAAGCGAGACTTCTTTGTAGCGCTGATTTGCCTTTCCAGGTTGCTTGGTTGGCCAAAAAGGGCGTATGCGTTTTTTCCTGAATATATTTAGGAAAAAACGCATACGCCCTTTTTGGCCAAGGGCATCATTGTCGACATTTTGCCGCTTTTCATGTGCTTTAAAGGCGATTCGAATCTACCTCCTGAAATCTGTTTCCTGCAATTCTGCCTTGCTTTCAAATCCTCTTCGTTGCCTTTCCTCAATATATCTGTGGATGAGAGTTATCATTTATAACGCTGCGGGTTTGTGAATTGCAGTGTCCCTGAGCTCCATTTTTCAACTAGCTTTTTTGGGAGCTGGCCGCAAAAGCGTGGGATTCCCTCAGGCCCTATTCTGCTTCTGGGCGGCAGGCTGAGCCTGTGGTTAATTCTTCTTCCTCATGGGAAAATAGAGTGACCTGTGCCTGTCCCAACACCTAGATCTAGTCTCTCATTGGTTGCCCCTCTTGCCGTTCATCCTCAGGACAAATTGCAACCTGTAGGGAACAGGAGCTTAAAGGTGCTGATTCTCCAAGTAGGGAGATTGCTAGTAAAGTAGCTGGAATGGCGAACCCGAGCACAAGGAGATGAGAAATGAGGTGCGTATTAGAAACCTTTCAAAATCACACGGTGTACCATCTTCTGGGTTTCTCATGCATGTTTTCGATGTAGGAAGATGCCCTTGAACCTGGAGATTTGGGACCCATGGGATGGGTACCAGGCAGTATTACTTTAAAGGGTCTGCGTTTGCTCACCCAACCTCACACAACCTTTCATCCCCAAGTGTGTCCCCCTTATGTCTCATCCAGCTGTGGGTCTAGATATGGTCAATCCAGGTTGCATCACAGCCTCTGAACGAATTTTGTAAGAATTTCTCTCTCTTTCACTGTCTTTGTTTTACGGGTTTTTAAAAGTAATTTATTTTATAATGGGGTTTAGCTGCTTTTCACGGCTGTGTTTATGTGGCTTTACACCCACTTGACTCACTTCCAGACAGATATCAATACATAGGTTTTAAGATTCTTACTAGTCACATATATTCTTGTGCGGTGAATAGGGGGTGTTGAGTCCAGTTCACTGAGCAAGGAGTAGGTCTTGTCTATTACATATTGGGTGTATGGAACGGTATCTGAGCGAATTTGAAACCCTTGTTTTATGCATCACCCCATCTCACCTTTCCCGTTAAGCAGCCATAGTGTGTTTTCTAAACGTGTGACTCTGTTCTGTTTTGTAATTCAGTTCAAGTGTAGCGGTTTTTACATTCCCTCTATAAGTGATAGCTTATGATAAGTGTCTTTTTCTGTGTGACTTATTTCACTTAGAATCGTCGTACCTAAATCCACTCATCTTGCTTCTACTAGCCTTATGACATTGATTTCATGTCTGAGTGATATTCCATTGTACAAAAGGACCACAACTTCATTATCCATTTTTCTCTTTCCTGGGATATTTAAGGTGTCATGAAGTGGAGGTTCTTGTCAACAGAGCAGCCCTAAACTTTGGGGTGCCTGTGTCTTGCTGATTTTTAGTTTTCCCAATTTATACGCCCATGAGTGGACGTGCCCTATGCTCCCTAAGCTGTGTTTTTTCGATGTTTCAGGACACACCGTACACTTCTCCAGAGTGGCTGTTGGCAATTTACATCCCGACCATCAGCGTAGCAAGGCTGCCATTTCTCCATGGCCTGTCCTGCATTTCTGGTTTTTACACTTTGTGCAGCATGACCCTTTTGACCGATGGGAAGCGAGACTTCTTTGTAGCGCTGATTTGCCTTTCCAGGTTGCTTGGTTGGCCAAAAAGGGCGTATGCGTTTTTTCCTGAATATATTTAGGAAAAAACGCATACGCCCTTTTTGGCCAAGGGCATCATTGTCGACGTTTTGCCGCTTTTCATGTGCTTTAAAGGCGATTCGAATCTACCTCCTGAAATCTGTTTCCTGCAATTCTGCCTTGCTTTCAAATCCTCTTCGTTGCCTTCCCTCAATATATCTGTGGATGAGAGTTATCATTTATAACGCTGCGGGTTTGTGAATTGCAGTGTCCCTGAGCTCCATTTTTCAACTCGCTTTTTTGGGAGCTGGCCGCAAAAGCGTGGGATTCCCTCAGGCCCTATTCTGCTTCTGGGCAGCAGGCTGAGCCTGTGGTTAATTCTTCTTCCTGATGGGAAAATAGAGTGACCTGTGCCTGTCCCAACACCTAGATCTAGTCTCTCATTGTTTGCCCCTCTTCCCGTTCATCCTCAGGACAAATTGCAACCTGTAGGGAACAGGAGGTTAAAGGTGCTGATTCTCCAAGTAGGGATATTGCTAGTAAAGTAACTGGAATGGCGAACCCGAGCACAAGGAGATGAGAAATGAGGTGCGTATTAGAAACCTTTCAAAATCACACGGTGTACCATCTTCTGGGTTTCTCATGCATGTTTTCGATGTAGGAAGATGCCCTTGAACCTAGAGATTTGGGACCCATGGGATGGGTACCAGGCAGTATTACTTTAAAGGGTCTGCGTTTGCTCACCCAACCTCACCCAACCTTTCAGCCCCAAGAGTGTCCACCCTTATGTCTCATCCAGCTGTGGGTCTAGATATGGTCAATCCAGGTTGCATCACAGCCTCTGAACGAATTTTGTAAGAATTTCTCTCTCTTTCACTGTCTTTGTTTTACGGGTTTTTAAAAGTAATTTATTTTTATAATGGGGTTGAGCTGCTTTTCACGGCTGTGTTTATGCGGCTTTACACCCACTTGACTCACTTCCAGACAGATATCAATACATAGGTTTTAAGATTCTTACTAGTCACATATATTCTTGTGCGGTGAATAGGGGGTGCTGAGTCCAGTTCACTGAGCAAGGAGTAGGTCTTGTCTATTACATATTGGGTGTATGGAACGGTATCTGAGCGAATTTGAAACCCTTGTTTTATGCATCACCCCACCTCACCTTTCCCGTTAAGCAGCCATAGTGTGTTTTCTAAACGGGTGACTCTGTTCTGTTTTGTAATTCAGTTCAAGTGTAGCGCTTTTTACATTCCCTCTATAAGTGATAGCTTATGATAAGTGTCTTTTTCTGTGTGACTTATTTCACTTAGAATCGTCGTACCTAAATCCACTCATCTTGCTTCTACTAGCCTTATGACATTGATTTCATGTCTGAGTGATATTCCATTGTACATAAGGACCACAACTTCTTTATCCATTTTTCTCTTTCCTGGGATATTTAAGGTGTCATGAAGTGGTGGTTCTTGTCAACAGAGCAGCCCTAAACTTTGGGGTGCCTGTGTCTTGCTGATTTTTAGTTTTCCCAATTTATACGCCCATGAGTGGACGTGCCCTATGCTCCCTAAGCTGTGTTTTTTCGATGTTTCAGGACACACCATACACTTCTCCAGAGTGGCTGTTGGCTATTTACATCCCGCCCATCAGCGTAGCAAGGCTGCCATATCTCCATGGCCTGTCCTGCATTTCTGGTTTTGACACTTTTTGCAGCATGACCCTTTTGACCGATGGGAAGCGAGACTTCTTTGTAGCGCTGATTTGCCTTTCCAGGTTGCTTTGTTGGCCAAAAAGGGCGTATGCGTTTTTTCCTGAATATATTTAGGAAAAAACGCATACGCCCTTTTTGGCCAAGGGCATCATTGTCGACGTTTTGCCGCTTTTCATGTGCTTTAAAGGCGATTTGAATCTACCTCCTGAAATCTGTTTCCTGCAATTCTGCCTTGCTTTCAAATCCTCTTCGTTGCCTTCCCTCAATATATCTGTGGATGAGAGTTATCATTTATAACGCTGCGGGTTTGTGAATTGCAGTGTCCCTGAGCTCCATTTTTCAACTCGCTTTTTTGGGAGCTGGCCGCAAAAGCGCGGGATTGCCTCAGGCCCTATTGTGCTTCTGGGCGGCAGGCTGAGCCTGTGGTTAATTCTTCTTCCTCATGGGAAAATAGAGTGACCTGTGCCTGTCCCAACACCTAGATCTAGTCTCTCATTGGTTGCCCCTCTTGCCGTTCATCCTCAGGACAAATTGCAACCTGTAGGGAACAGGAGCTTAAAGGTGCTGATTCTCCAAGTAGGGAGATTGCTAGTAAAGTAGCTGGAATGGCGAACCCGAGCACAAGGAGATGAGAAATGAGGTGCATATTAGAAACCTTTCAAAATCACACGGTGTACCATCTTCTGGGTTTTTCATGCATGTTTTCGATGTAGGAAGATGCCCTTGAACCTGGAGATTTGGGACCCATGGCATGGGTACCAGGCAGTATTACTTTAAAGGGTCTGCGTTTGCTCACCCAACCTCACCCAACCTTTCAGCCCCGAGAGTGTCCACCCTTATGTCTCATCCAGCTGTGGGTCTAGATATGGTCAATCCAGGTTGCATAACAGCCTCTGAACGAATTTTGTAAGAATTTCTCTCTCTTTCACTGTCTTTGTTTTACGGGGTTTTAAAAGTAATTTATTTTTATAATGGGGTTTAGCTGCTTTTCACGGCTGTGTTTATGTGGCTTTACACCCACTTGACTCACTTCCAGACAGATATCAATACATAGGTTTTAAGATTGTTACTAGTCACATATATTCTTGTGCGGTGAATAGGGGGTGTTGAGTCCAGTTCACGGAGCAAGGAGTATGTCTTGTCTATTACATATTGGGTGTATGGAACGGTATCTGAGCAAATTTGAACCCCTTGTTTTATGCATCACCCCACCTCACCTTTCCCGTTAAGCAGCCATAGTGTGTTTTCTAAACGTGTGACTCTGTTCTGTTTTGTAATTCAGTTCAAGTGTAGCGGTTTTTACATTCCCTCTATAAGTGATAGCTTATGATAAGTGTCTTTTTCTGTGTGACTTATTTCACTTAGAATCGTCGTACCTAAGTCCACTCATCTTGCTTCTACTAGCCTTATGACATTGATTTCATGTCTGAGTGATATTGCATTGTACATAAGGACCACAACTTCTTTATCCATTTTTCTCTTTCCTGGGATATTTAAGGTGTCATGAAGTGGAGGTTCTTGTCAACAGAGCAGCCCTAAACTTTGGGGTGCCTGTGTCTTGCTGATTTTTAGTTTTCCCAATTTATACGCCCATGAGTGGACGTGCCCTATGCTCCCTAAGCTGTGTTTTTTCGATGTTTCAGGACACACCGTACACTTCTCCAGAGTGGCTGTTGGCAATTAACATCCCGCCCATCAGCGTAGCAAGGCTGCCATTTCTCCATGGCCTGTCCTGCATTTGTGGTTTTGACACTTTTTTCAGCATGGCCCTTTTGACCGATGGGAAGCGAGACTTCTTTGTAGCGGTGATTTGCCTTTCCAGGTTGCTTGGTTGGCCAAAAAGTGCGTATGCATTTTTTCCTGAATATATTCAGGAAAAAACGCATACGCCCTTTTTGGCAAAGTGCATCATTGTCGACGTTTTGCCCCTTTTCTTGAGCTTTAAATGCGATTCGAATCTACCTCCTGAAATCTGTTTCCTGCTATACTGCCTTGCTTTCAAATCCTCTTCGTTGCTTTCCCTCAATATATTTGTGGACGAGAGTTATCATTTATAACTCTGCAGGTTTGTGAATTGCAGTGCCCCTGAGCTCCATTTTTCAAATCGCTTTTTTGGTAGCTGGCCGCAAAAGCGCCGGATTGCCTCAGGCCCTAACTGGTTCCGGCCAGCAGGCTGAGCCTGTGGTTAATTCTTCTTCCTGATGGGAAAATAGAGTGACCTGTGCCTGTCCCAACACCTAGATCTATTCTCTCATTGTTTTCCCCTCATCCCATTCATCCTCAGGACAAATTGCAACCTGTACAGAACAGGAGGTTAAAGGTGCTGATTCTCCAATTAGGGAGATTGCTAGTGAAGTAGCTGGAATGGCGAACCCGAGCACAAGGAGATGAGAAATGAGGTGCGTTTTAGAAACCTTTCAAAATCACACGGTGTACCTTCTTCTGGGTTCCTCATGCAAGTTTTCGATGTAGGAAGATGCCCTTGAACCTTGAGATTTGGGACCCATGGGATGGGTACCATGCAGTATTACTTTAAAGGGTCTGCGTTTGCTCACCCAACCTCACCCAACCTCTCAGCCCCAAGAGTGTCCACCCTTATGTCTCATCCAGCTGCGGGTCTAGATATGGTCAATCCAGGTTGCATCACAGCCCCTGAACGAATTCTGTAAGAATTTCTCTCTCTTTCACTGTCTTTGTTTTACGGGTTTTTAAAAGTAATTTATTTTTATAATGGGGTTTAGCTGCTTTTCACGGCTGTGTTTATGTGGCTTTACACCCACTTGACTCACTTCCAGACAGATATCAATACATAGGTTTTAAGATTGTTAGTAGTCACATATATTCTTGTGCGGTGAATAGGGGGTGTTGAGTCCAGTTCACTGAGCAAGGAGTAGGTCTTTTCTATTACATATTGGGTGTATGGAACGGTATCTGAGCGAATTTGAACCCCTTGTTTTATGCATCACCCCACCTCACCTTTCCCGTTAAGCAGCCATAGTGTGTTTTCTAAACGTGTGATTCTGTTCTGTTCTGTAATTCAGTTCAAGTGTAGCGGTTTTTACATTCCCTCTATAAGTGATAGCTTATGATAAGTGTCTTTTTCTGTGTGACTTATTTCACTTAGAATCGCCGTACCTAAGTCCACTCATCTTGCTTCTACTAGCCTTATGACATTGATTTCATGTCTGAGTGATATTCCATTGTACATAAGGACCACAACTTCTTTATCCATTTTTCTCTTTCCTGGGATATTTAAGGTGTCATGAAGTGGAGGTTCTTGTCAACAGAGCAGCCCTAAACTTTGGGGTGCCTGTGTCTTGCTGATTCTTAGTTTTCCCAATTTATACGCCCATGAGTGGACGTGCCCTATGCTCCCTATGCTGTGTTTTTTCGATGTTTCAGGACACACCGTACACTTCTCCAGAGTGGCTGTTGGCAACTTACATCCCGCCCATCAGCGTAGCAAGGCTGCCATTTCTCCATGGCCTGTCCTGCATTTCTGGTTTTGACACTTTTTGCAGCATGGCCCTTTTGACCGATGGGAAGCGAGACTTCTTTGTAGCGCTGATTTGCCTTTCCAGGTTGCTTGGTTGGCCAAAAAGGGCGTATGCGTTTTTTCCTGAATATATTCAGGAAAAAACGCATACGCCCTTTTTGGCCAAGGGCATCATTGTCGACGTTTTGCCGCTTTTCATGTGCTTTAAAGGCGATTCGAATCTACCTCCTGAAACCTGTTTCCTGCAATTCTGCCTTGCTTTCAAATCCTCTTCGTTGCCTTCCCTCAATATATTTGTGGACGAGAGTTATCATTTATAACTCAGCAGGTTTGTGAATGGCTGTCCCCCTGAGCTCCATTTTTCAACTGTCTTTTTTGGGAGCTGGCCGAAAAAGCACGGGATTGCCTCAGGCCCTATTCTGGTTCCCGGCGGCAGGCTGAGCCTGTGGTTAATTCTTCTTCCTGATGGGAAAATAGAGTGACCTGTGCCTGTCCCAACACCTAGATCTAGTCTCTCATTGGTTGCCCCTCTTCCCGTTCATCCTCAGGACAAATTGCAACCTGTAGGGAACAGGAGGTTAAAGGTGCTGATTCTCCAAGTAAGTTGATTGCTAGTAAAGTAGCTGGAAAGGCGAACCCGAGCACAAGGAGATGAGAAATGGGGTGTGTTTTAGAAACCTTTCAAAATCACACGGTGTACCTTCTTCTGGGTTCCTCATGCAAGTTTTCGATGTAGGAAGATGCCCTTGAACCTGGAGATTTGGGACCCATGGGATGGGTACCACGCAGTATTACTTTAAAGGGTCTGTGTTTGCTCACCCATCCTAACCCAACCTTTCAGCCCCAAGACTGTCCACCCTTATGTCTCATCCAGCTGTGCGTGTAGATATGGTCAATCCAGGTTGCATCACTGCCTCTGAACGAATTTTGTAAGAATTTCTCTCTCTTTCACTGTCTTTGTTTTACGGGTTTTTAAAAGTAATTTATTTTTATAATGGGGTTTAGCTGCTTTTCACGGCTGTGTTTATGCGGATTTACACCCACTTGACTCACTTCCAGACAGATATCAATACATAGGTTTTAAGATTGTTACTAGTCACATATATTCTTGGGCGGTGAATAGGGCGTGTTGAGTCCAGTTCACTGAGCAAGGAGTAGGTCTTGTCTATTACATATTGGGTGTATGGAACGGTATCTGAGCGAATTTGAACCCCTTGTTTTATGCATCACCCCACCTCACCTTTCCCGTTAAGCAGCCATAGTGTGTTTTCTAAACGTGTGATTCTGTTCTGTTCTGTAATTCAGTTCAAGTGTAGCGGTTTTTACATTCCCTCTATAAGTGATAGCTTATGATAAGTGTCTTTTTCTGTGTGACTTATTTCACTTAGAATCGTCGTACCTAAGTCCACTCATCTTGCTTCTACTAGCCTTATGACATTGATTTCATGTCTGAGTGTTATTGCATTGTACATAAGGACCACAACTTCTTTATCCATTTTTCTCTTTCCTGGGATATTTAAGGTGTCATGAAGTGGAGGTTCTTGTCAACAGAGCAGCCCTAAACTTTGGGGTGCCTGTGTCTTGCTGATTTTTAGTTTTCCCAATTTATACGCCCATGAGTGGACGTGCCCTATGCTCCCTAAGCTGTGTTTTTTCGATGTTTCAGGACACACCGTACACTTCTCCAGAGTGGCTGTTGGCAGCTTACATCCCGCTCATCAGCGTAGCAAGGCTGCCATTTCTCCATGGCCTGTCCTGCATTTCTGGTTTTGACACTTTTTGCAGCATGGCCCTTTTGACCGATGGGAAGCGAGACTTCTTTGTAGCGCTGATTTGCCTTTCCAGGTTGCTTGGTTGGCCAAAAAGGGCGTATGCGTTTTTTCCTGAATATATTCAGGAAAAAACGCATACGCCCTTCTTGGCCAAGTGCATCATTTTCGACGTTTTGCCGCTTTTCATGTGCTTTACAGGCGATTCGAATCTACCTCCTGAAATCTGTTTCCTGCAATTCTGCCTTGCTTTCAAATCCTCTTCGTTGCCTTCCCTCAATATATCTGTGGATGAGAGTTATCATTTATAACTCTGCGGGTTTGTGAATTGCAGTGTCCCTGAGCTCCATTTTTCAACTCGTTTTTTTGGGAGCTGGCCGCAAAAGCGCGGGATTGCCTCAGGCCCTATTGTGCTTCTGGGCGGCAGGCTGAGCCTGTGATTAATTCTTCTTCCTGATGGGAAAATAGAGTGACCTGTGCCTGTCCCAACACCTAGATCTAGTCTCTCATTGGTTGCCCCTCTTCCCGTTCATCCTCAGGACAAATTGCAACCTGTACAGAACAGGAGGTTAAAGGTGCTGATTCTCCAAGTAGGGAGATTGCTAGTGAAGTAGCTGGAATGGCGAACCCGAGCACAAGGAGATGAGAAATGAGGTGCGTTTTAGAAACCTTTCAAAATCACACGGTGTACCTTCTTCTGGGTTCCTCATGCAAGTTTTCGATGTAGGAAGATGCCCTTGAACCTGGAGATTTGGGACCCATGGGATGGGTACCATGCAGTATTTCTTTAAAGGGTCTGCGTTTGCTCACCCAACCTCACCCAACCTCTCAGCCCCAAGAGTGTCCACCCTTATGTCTCATCCAGCTGTGGGTCTAGATATGGTCAATCCAGGTTGCATCACAGCCCCTGAACGAATTTTGTAAGAATTTCTCTCTCTTTCACTGTCTTTGTTTTACGGGTTTTTAAAAGTAATTAATTTTTATAATGGGGTTTAGCTGCTTTTCACGGCTGTGTTTATGCGGCTTCACACCCACTTGACTCACTTCCAGACAGATATCAATACATAGGTTTTAAGATTGTTACTAGTCACATATATTCTTGTGCGGTGAATAGGGGGTGTTGAGTCCAGGTCACTGAGCAAGGAGTAGGTCTTGTCTATTACATATTGGGTGTATGGAACGGTATCTGAGCGAATTTGAACCCCTTGTTTTATGCATCACCCCACCTCACCTTTCCCGTTAAGCAGCCATAGTGTGTTTTCTAAACGTGTGATTCTTTTCTGTTTTGTAATTCAGTTCAAGTGTAGCGGTTTTTACATTCCCTCTATAAGTGATAGCTTAAGATAAGTGTCTTTTTCTGTGTGACTTATTTCACTTAGAATCGTCGTACCTAAGTCCACTCATCTTGCTTCTACTAGCCTTATGACATTGATTTCATGTCTGAGTGATATTCCATTGTACATAAGGACCACAACATCTTTATCCATTTTTCTCTTTCCTGGGATATTTAAGGTGTCATGAAGTGGAGGTTCTTGTCAACAGAGCAGCCCTAAACTTTGGGGTGCCTGTGTCTTGCTGATTTTTAGTTTTCCCAATTTATACGCCCATGAGTGGACGTGCCCTATGCTCCCTAAGCTGTGTTTTTTCGATGTTTCAGGACACACCGTACACTTCTCCAGAGTGGCTGTTGGCAACTTACATCCCGCCCATCAGCGTAGCAAGGCTGCCATTTCTCCATGGCCTGTCCTGCATTTCTGGTTTTGACACTTTTTGCAGCATGGCCCTTTTGACCGATGGGAAGCGAGACTTCTTTGTAGCGCTGATTTGCCTTTCCAGGTTGCTTGGTTGGCCAAAAAGGGCGTATGCGTTTTTTCCTGAATATATTCAGGAAAAAACGCATACGCCCTTTTTGGCCAAGGGCATCATTGTCGACGTTTTGCCGCTTTTCATGTGCCTTAAAGGCGATTCGAATCTACCTCCTGAAATCTGTTTCCTGCAATTCTGCCTTGCTTTCAAATCCTCTTCGTTGCCTTCCCTCAATATATCTGTGGATGAGAGTTATCACTTATAACTCTGCGGGTTTGTGAATTGCAGTGTCCCTGAGCTCCATTTTTCAACTGTCTTTTTTGAGAGCTGGCCGCAAAAGCACGGGATTGCCTCAGGCCCTATTCTGGTTCCTGGCAGCAGGCTGAGCCTGTGGTTAATTCTTCTTCCTGATGGGAAAATAGAGTGACCTGTGCCTGTCCCAACAGCTAGATCTAGTCTCTCATTGGTTGCCCCTCTTCCCGTTCATCCTCAGGACAAATTGCAACCTGTAGGGAACAGGAGGTTAAAGGTGCTGATTCTCCAAGTAGGGAGATTGCTAGTAAAGTAGCTGGAATGGCGAACCCGAGCACAAGGAGATGAGAAATGAGGTGCGTTTTAGAAACCTTTCAAAATCACACGGTGTACCATCTTCTGAGTTTCTCATGCATGTTTTCGATGTAGGAAGATGCCCTTGAACCTGGAGATTTGGGAACCATGGGATGGGTACCACGCAGTATTACTTTAAAGGGTCTGCATTTGCTCACCCAACCTCACCCAACCTCTCAGCCCCAAGAGTGTCCACCCTTATGTCTCATCCAGCTGTGGGTCTAGATATGGTCAATCCAGGTTGCATCACAGCCCCTGAACGAATTCTGTAAGAATTTCTCTCTCTTTCACTGTCTTTGTTTTACGGGTTTTTAAAAGTAATTTATTTTTATAATGGGGTTTAGCTGCTTTTCACGGCTGTGTTTATGCGGATTTACACCCACTTGACTCACTTCCAGACAGATATCAATACATAGGTTTTAAGATTGTTACTAGTCACATATATTGTGCGGTGAATAGGGGGTGTTGAGTCCAGTTCAGGGAGCAAGGAGTATGTCTTGTCTATTATATATTGGGTGTATGGAACGGTATCTGAGCGAATTTGAACCCCTTGTTTTATGCATCACCCCACCTCACCTTTCCCGTTAAGCAGCCATAGTGTGTTTTCTAAACGTGTGATTCTGTTCTGTTCTGTAATTCAGTTCAAGTGTAGCGGTTTGTACATTCCCTCTATAAGTGATAGCTTATGATAAGTGTCTTTTTCTGTGTGACTTATTTCACTTAGAATCGTCGTACCTAAGTCCACTCATCTTGCTTCTACTAGCCTTATGACATTGATTTCATGTCTGAGTGATATTCCATTGTACATAAGGACCACAACTTTTTTATCCATTTTTCTCTTTCCTGGGATATTTAAGGTGTCATGAAGTGGAGGTTCTTGTCAACAGAGCAGCCCTAAACTTTGGGGTGCCTGTGTCTTGCTGATTTTTAGTTTTCCCAATTTATACGCCCATGAGTGGACGTGCCCTATGCTCCCTAAGCTGTGTTTTTTCGATGTTTCAGGACACACCGTACACTTCTCCAGAGTGGCTGTTGGCAATTAACATCCCGCCCATCAGCGTAGCAAGGCTGCCATTTCTCCATGGCCTGTCCTGCATTTCTGGTTTTGACATTTTTGCAGCATGACCCTTTTGACCGATGGGAAGCGAGACTTCTTTGTAGCACTGATTTGCCTTTCCAGGTTGCTTGGTTGGCCAAAAAGGGCGTATGCGTTTTTTCCTGAATATATTCAGGAAAAAACGCATACGCCCTTTTTGGCCAAGGGCATCATTGTCGATGTTTTGCCGCTTTTCATGTGCTTTAAAGGCGATTCGAATCTACCTCCTGAAACCTGTTTCCTGCAATTCTGCCTTGCTTTCAAATCCTCTTCGTTGCCTTCCCTCAATATATTTGTGGACGAGAGTTATCATTTATAACTCAGCAAGTTTGTGAATGGCAGTCTCCCTGAGCTCCATTTTTCAACTGTCTTTTTTGGGAGCTGGCCGCAAAAGCACGGGATTGCCTCAGGCCCTATTCTGGTTCCCGGCGGCAGGCTGAGCCTGTGGTTAATTCTTCTTCCTGATGGGAAAATAGAGTGACCTCTGCCTGTCCCAACACCTAGATCTATTCTCTCATTGGTTTCCCCTCTTCCCGTTCATCCTCAGGACAAATTGCAACCTGTACAGAACAGGAGGTTAAAGGTGCTGATTCTCCAAGTAGGGAGATTGCTAGTGAAGTAGCTGGAATGGCGAACCCGAGCACAAGGAGATGAGAAATGAGGTGCGTTTTAGAAACCTTTCAAAATCACACGGTGTACCTTCTTCTGGGTTCCTCATGCAAGTTTTCGATGTAGGAAGATGCCCTTGAACCTGGAGATTTGGGACCCATGGGATGGGTACCATGCAGTATTTCTTTAAAGGGTCTGCGTTTGCTCACCCAACCTCACCCAACATCTCAGCCCCAAGAGTGTCCACCCTTATGTCTCATCCAGCTGTGGGTCTAGATATGGTCAATCCAGGTTGCATCACAGCCCCTGAACGAATTTTGTAAGAATTTCTCTCTCTTTCACTGTCTTTGTTTTACGGGTTTTTAAAAGTAATTAATTTTTATAATGGGGTTTAGCTGCTTTTCACGGCTGTGTTTATGCGGCTTTACACCCACTTGACTCACTTCCAGACAGATATCAATACATAGGTTTTAAGATTGTTACTAGTCACATATATTCTTGTGCGGTGAATAGGGGGTGTTGAGTCCAGGTCACTGAGCAAGGAGTAGGTCTTGTCTATTACATATTGGGTGTATGGAACGGTATCTGAGCGAATTTGAACCCCTTGTTTTATGCATCACCCCACCTCACCTTTCCCGTTAAGCAGCCATAGTGTGTTTTCTAAACGTGTGATTCTTTTCTGTTTTGTAATTCAGTTCAAGTGTAGCGGTTTTTACATTCCCTCTATAAGTGATAGCTTAAGATAAGTGTCTTTTTCTGTGTGACTTATTTCACTTAGAATCGTCGTACCTAAGTCCACTCATCTTGCTTCTACTAGCCTTATGACATTGATTTCATGTCTGAGTGATATTCCATTGTACATAAGGACCACAACATCTTTATCCATTTTTCTCTTTCCTGGGATATTTAAGGTGTCATGAAGTGGAGGTTCTTGTCAACAGAGCAGCCCTAAACTTTGGGGTGCCTGTGTCTTTCTGATTTTTAGTTTTCCCAATTTATACGCCCATGAGTGGACGTGCCCTATGCTCCCTAAGCTGTGTTTTTTCGATGTTTCAGGACACACCGTACACTTCTCCAGAGTGGCTGTTGGCAACTTACATCCCGCCCATCAGCGTAGCAAGGCTGCCATTTCTCCATGGCCTGTCCTGCATTTCTGGTTTTGACACTTTTTGCAGCATGGCCCTTTTGACCGATGGGAAGCGAGACTTCTTTGTAGCGCTGATTTGCCTTTCCAGGTTGCTTGGTTGGCCAAAAAGGGCGTATGCGTTTTTTCCTGAATATATTCAGGAAAAAACGCATACGCCCTTTTTGGCCAAGGGCATCATTGTCGACGTTTTGCCGCTTTTCATGTGCCTTAAAGGCGATTCGAATCTACCTCCTGAAATCTGTTTCCTGCAATTCTGCCTTGCTTTCAAATCCTCTTCGTTGCCTTCCCTCAATATATCTGTGGATGAGAGTTATCACTTATAACTCTGCGGGTTTGTGAATTGCAGTGTCCCTGAGCTCCATTTTTCAACTGTCTTTTTTGAGAGCTGGCCGCAAAAGCACGGGATTGCCTCAGGCCCTATTCTGGTTCCTGGCAGCAGGCTGAGCCTGTGGTTAATTCTTCTTCCTGATGGGAAAATAGAGTGACCTGTGCCTGTCCCAACAGCTAGATCTAGTCTCTCATTGGTATCCCCTCTTCCCGTTCATCCTCAGGACAAATTGCAACCTGTAGGGAACAGGAGGTTAAAGGTGCTGATTCTCCAAGTAGGGAGATTGCTAGTAAAGTAGCTGGAATGGCGAACCCGAGCACAAGGAGATGAGAAATGAGGTGCGTTTTAGAAACCTTTCAAAATCACACGGTGTACCATCTTCTGAGTTTCTCATGCATGTTTTCGATGTAGGAAGATGCCCTTGAACCTGGAGATTTGGGAACCATGGGATGGGTACCACGCAGTATTACTTTAAAGGGTCTGCGTTTGCTCACCCAAACTCTCAGCCCCAAGAGTGTCCACCCTTATGTCTCATCCAGCTGTGGGTCTAGATATGGTCAATCCAGGTTGCATCTCAGCCCCTGATCGAATTTTGTAAGAATTTCTCTCTCTTTCACTGTCTTTGTTTTACGGGTTTTTAAAAGTAATTTATTTTTATAATGGGGTTTAGCTGCTTTTCACGGCTGTGTTTATGCGGATTTACACCCACTTGACTCACTTCCAGACAGATATCAATACATAGGTTTTAAGATTGTGACTAGTCATATATATTCTTGTGCGGTGAATAGGGGGTGTTGAGTCCAGTTCACTGAGCAAGGAGTAGGTCTTGTGTATTACATATTGGGTGTATGGAACGGTATCTGAGCGAATTTGAACCCCTTGTTTTATGCATCACCCCTCCTCACCTTTCCCGTTAAGCAGCCATAGTGTGTTTTCTAAACGTGTGACTCTGTTCTGTTTTGTAATTCAGTTCAAGTGTAGCGGTTTTTACATTCCCTCTATAAGTGATAGCTTATGATAAGTGTCTTTTTCTGTGTGACTTATTTCACTTAGAATCATCGTACCCAAGTCCACTCATCTTGCTTCTACTAGCCTTATGACATTGATTTCATGTCTGAGTGATATTCCATTGTACATAAGGACCACAACTTTTTTATCCATTTTTCTCTTTCCCGGGATATTTAAGGTGTCATGCAGTGGAGGTTCTTGTCAACAGAGCAGCCCCAAACTTTGGGGTGCCTGTGTCTTGCTCATTTTTAGTTTTCCCAATTTATACGCCCATGAGTGGACATGCCCTATGCTTCCTAAGCTGTGTTTTTTCGATGTTTCAGGACACACCGTACACTTCTCCAGAGTGGCTGTTGGCAATTTACATCCCGCCCATCAGCGTAGCAAGGCTGCCATTTCTCCATGGCCTGTCCTGCATTTCTGGTTTTGACACTTTTTGCAGCATGGCCCTTTTGACCCATGGGAAGCGAGAGTTCTTTGTAGCGCTGATTTGCCTTTCCAGGTTGCTTGGTTGGCCAAAAAGTGCGTATGCGTTTTTTCCTGAATATATTCAGGAAAAAACGCATACGCCCTTTTTGGCCAAGGGCATCATTGTCGACGTTTTGCCGCTTTTCATGTGCCTTAAAGGCGATTCGAATCTACCTCCTGAAATCTGTTTCCTGCAATTCTGCCTTGCTTTCAAATCCTCTTCGTTGACTTCCCTCAATATATCTGTGGATGAGAGTTATCACTTATAACTCTGCGGGTTTGTGAATTGCAGTGTCCCTGAGCTCCATTTTTCAACTGTCTTTTTTGAGAGCTGGCCGAAAAAGCACGGGATTGCCTCAGGCCCTATTCTGGTTCCTGGCAGCAGGCTGAGCATGTGGTTAATTCTTCTTCCTGATGGGAAAATAGAGTGACCTGTGCCGGTCCCAACAGCTAGATCTAGTCTCTCATTGGTTGCCCCTCTTCCCGTTCATCCTCAGGACAAATTGCAACCTGTAGGGAACAGGAGGTTAAAGGTGCTGATTCTCCAAGTAGGGAGATTGCTAGTAAAGTAGCTGGAATGGCGAACCCGAGCACAAGGAGATGAGAAATGAGGTGCGTTTTAGAAACCTTTCAAAATCACACGGTGTACCATCTTCTGAGTTTCTCATGCATGTTTTCGATGTAGGAAGATGCCCTTGAACCTCGAGACTTGGGACCCATGGGATGGGTACCACGCAGTATTACTTTAAAGGGTCTGCGTTTGCTCACCCAACCTAACCCAACCTTTCAGCCCCAAGACTGTCCACCCTTATGTCTCATCCAGCTGTGCGTGTAGATATGGTCAATCCAGGTTGCATCACAGCCTCTGAACGAATTTTGTAAGAATTTCTCTCTCTTTCACTGTCTTTGTTTTACGGGTTTTTAAAAGTAATTTACTTTTATAATGGGGTTTAGCTGCTTTTCACGGCTGTGTTTATGCGGATTTACACCCACTTGACTCACTTCCTGACAGATATCAATACATAGGTTTTAAGATTGTTACTAGTCACATATATTCTTGTGCGGTGAATAGGGGGTGTTGAGTCCAGTTCAGGGAGCAAGGAGTAGGTCTTGTCTATTACATATTGGGTGTATGGAACGGTATCTGAGCGAATTTGAAACCCTTGTTTTATGCATCACCCCACCTCACCTTTCCCGTTAAGCAGCCATAGTGTGTTTTCTAAATGTGTGATTCTGTTCTGTTCTGTAATTCAGTTCAAGTGTAGCGGTTTTTACATTCCCTCTATAAGTGATAGCTTATGATAAGTGTCTTTTTCTGTGTGACTTATTTCACTTAGAATCGTCGTACCTAAGTCCACTCATCTTGCTTCTACTAGCCTTATGACATTGATTTCATGTCTGAGTGATATTGCATTGTACATAAGGACCACAACTTCTTTATCCATTTTTCTCTTTCCTGCGATATTTAAGGTGTCATGAAGTGGAGGTTCTTGTCAACAGAGCAGCCCTAAACTTTGGGGTGCCTGTGTCTTGCTGATTTTCAGTTTTCCCAATTTATACGCCCATGAGTGGTCGTGCCCTATGCTCCCTAAGCTGTGTGTTTTCGATGTTTCAGGACACACCGTACACTTCTCCAGAGTGGCTGTTGGCAATTAACATCCCGCCCATCAGCGTAGCAAGGCTGCCATTTCTCCATGGCCTGTCCTGCATTTCTGGTTTTGACACTTTTTGCAGCATGACCCTTTTGACCGATGGGAAGCGAGACTTCTTTGTAGCACAGATTTGCCTTTCCAGGTTGCTTGGTTGGCCAAAAAGGGCGTATGCGTTTTTTCCTGAATATATTCAGGAAAAAACGCATACGCCCTTTTTGGCCAAGGGCATCATTGTCGACGTTTTGCCGCTTTTCATGTGCTTTTAAGGCGATTCGAATCTACCTCCTGAAACCTGTTTCCTGCAATTCTGCCTTGCTTTCAAATCCTCTTCGTTGCCTTCCCTCAATATATTTGTGGACGAGAGTTATCATTTATAACTCAGCAGGTTTGTGAATGGCAGTCCCCCTGAGCTCCATTTTTCAACTGTCTTTTTTGGGAGCTGGCCGCAAAAGCACGGGATTGCCTCAGGCCCTATTCTGGTTCCCGGCGGCAGGCTGAGCCTGTGGTTAATTCTTCTTCCTGATGGGAAAATAGAGTGACCTGTGCCTGTCCCAACACCTAGATCTATTCTCTCATTGGTTTCCCCTCTTCCCATTCATCCTCAGGACAAATTGCAACCTGTACAGAACAGGAGGTTAAAGGTGCTGATTCTCCAAGTAGGGAGATTGCTAGTGAAGTAGCTGCAATGGCGAACCCGAGCACAAGGAGATGAGAAATGAGGTGCGTTTTAGAAACCTTTCAAAATCACACGGTGTACCTTCTTCTGGGTTCCTCATGCAAGTTTTCGATGTAGGAAGATGCCCTTGAACCTGGAGATTTGGGACCCATGGGATGGGTACCATGCAGTATTACTTTAAAGGGTCTGCATTTGCTCACCCAACCTCACCCAACCTCTCAGCCCCAAGACTGTCCACCCTTATGTCTCATCCAGCTGTGCGTGTAGATATGGTCAATCCAGGTTGCATCACAGCCTCTGAACGAATTTTGTAAGAATTTCTCTCTCTTTCACTGTCTTTGTTTTACGGGTTTTTAAAAGTAATTTACTTTTATAATGGGGTTTAGCTGCTTTTCACGGCTGTGTTTATGTGGCTTTACACCCACTTGACTCACTTCCAGACAGATATCAATACATAGGTTTTAAGATTGTTACTAGTCACATATATTCTTGTGCGGTGAATAGGGGGTGTTGAGTCCAGTTCACGGAGCAAGGAGTAGGTCTTTTCTATTACATATTGGGTGTATGGAACGGTATCTGAGCGAATTTGAACCCCTTGTTTTATGCATCACCCCACCTCACCTTTCCCGTTAAGCAGCCATAGTGTGTTTTCTAAACGTGTGATTCTGTTCTGTTCTGTAATTCAGTTCAAGTGTAGCGGTTTTTACATTCCCTCTATAAGTGATAGCTTATGATAAGTGTCTTTTTCTGTGTGGCTTATTTCACTTAGAATCGCCGTAGCTAAGTCCACTCATCTTGCTTCTACTAGCCTTATGACATTGATTTCATGTCTGAGTGATATTCCATTGTACATAAGGACCACAACTTCTTTATCCATTTTTCTCTTTCCTGGGATATTTAAGGTGTCATGAAGTGGAGGTTCTTGTCAACAGAGCAGCCCTAAACTTTGGGGTGCCTGTGTCTTGCTGATTCTTAGTTTTCCCAATTTATACGCCCATGAGTGGACGTGCCCTATGCTCCCTATGCTGTGTTTTTTCGATGTTTCAGGACACACCGTACACTTCTCCAGAGTGGCTGTTGGCAACTTACATCCCGCCCATCAGCGTAGCAAGGCTGCCATTTCTCCATGGCCTGTCCTGCATTTCTGGTTTTGACACTTTTTGCAGCATGGCCCTTTTGACCGATGGGAAGCGAGACTTCTTTGTAGCGCTGATTTGCCTTTCCAGGTTGCTTGGTTGGCCAAAAAGGGCGTATGCGTTTTTTCCTGAATATATTCAGGAAAAAACGCATACGCCCTTTTTGGCCAAGGGCATCATTGTCGACGTTTTGCCGCTTTTCATGTGCTTTACAGGCGATTCGAATCTACCTCCTGAAATCTGTTTCCTGCAATTCTGCCTTGCTTTCAAATCCTCTTCGTTGCCTTCCCTCAATATATCTGTGGATGAGAGTTATCATTTATAACTCTGCGGGTTTGTGAATTGCAGTGTCCCTGAGCTCCATTTTTCAACTCGCTTTTTTGGGAGCTGGCCGCAAAAGCGCGGGATTGCCTCAGGCCCTATTGTGCTTCTGGGCGGCAGGCTGAGCCTGTGATTAATTCTTCTTCCTGATGGGAAAATAGAGTGACCTGTGCCTGTCCCAACACCTAGATCTAGTCTCTCATTGGTTGCCCCTCTTCCCGTTCATCCTCAGGACAAATTGCAACCTGTAGGGAACAGGAGGTTAAAGGTGCTGATTCTCCAAGTAAGTTGATTGCTAGTAAAGTAGCTGGAAAGGCGAACCCGAGCACATGGAGATGAGAAATGGGGTGTGTTTTAGAAACCTTTCAAAATCACACAGTGTACCATCTTCTGAGTTTCTCATGCATGTTTTCGATGTAGGAAGATGCCCTTGAACCTGGAGATTTGGGACCCATGGGATGGGTATCACGCAGTATTACTTTAAAGGGTCTGCGTTTGCTCACCCAACCTCTCAGCCCCAAGAGTGTCCACCCTTATGTCTCATCCAGCTGTGGGTCTAGATATGGTCAATCCAGGTGGCATCACAGCCCCTGAACGAATTTTGTAAGAATTTCTCTCTCTTTCACTGTCTTTGTTTTACGGGTTTTTAAAAGTAATTAATTTTTATAATGGGGTTTAGCTGCTTTTCACGGCTGTGTTTATGCGGCTTTACACCCACTTGACTCACTTCCAGACAGATATCAATACATAGGTTTTAAGATTGTTACTAGTCACATATATTCTTGTGCGGTGAATAGGGGGTGTTGAGTCCAGGTCACTGAGCAAGGAGTAGGTCTTGTCTATTACATATTGGGTGTATGGAACGGTATCTGAGCGAATTTGAACCCCTTGTTTTATGCATCACCCCACCTCACCTTTCCCGTTAAGCAGCCATAGTGTGTTTTCTAAACGTGTGATTCTTTTCTGTTTTGTAATTCAGTTCAAGTGTAGCGGTTTTTACATTCCCTCTATAAGTGATAGCTTATGATAAGTGTCTTTTTCTGTGTGACTTATTTCACTTAGAATCGTCGTACCTAAGTCCACTCATCTTGCTTCTACTAGCCTTATGACATTGATTTCATGTCTGAGTGATATTCCATTGTACATAAGGACCACAACATCTTTATCCATTTTTCTCTTTCCTGGGATATTTAAGGTGTCATGAAGTGGAGGTTCTTGTCAACAGAGCAGCCCTAAACTTTGGGGTGCCTGTGTCTTGCTGATTTTTAGTTTTCCCAATTTATACGCCCATGAGTGGACGTGCCCTATGCTCCCTAAGCTGTGTTTTTTCGATGTTTCAGGACACACCGTACACTTCTCCAGAGTGGCTGTTGGCAACTTACATCCCGCCCATCAGCGTAGCAAGGCTGCCATTTCTCCATGGCCTGTCCTGCATTTCTGGTTTTGACACTTTTTGCAGCATGGCCCTTTTGACCGATGGGAAGCGAGACTTCTTTGTAGCGCTGATTTGCCTTTCCAGGTTGCTTGGTTGGCCAAAAAGGGCGTATGCGTTTTTTCCTGAATATATTCAGGAAAAAACGCATACGCCCTTTTTGGCCAAGGGCATCATTGTCGACGTTTTGCCGCTTTTCATGTGCCTTAAAGGCGATTCGAATCTACCTCCTGAAATCTGTTTCCTGCAATTCTGCCTTGCTTTCAAATCCTCTTCGTTGCCTTCCCTCAATATATCTGTGGATGAGAGTTATCACTTATAACTCTGCGGGTTTGTGAATTGCAGTGTCCCTGAGCTCAATTTTTCAACTGTCTTTTTTGAGAGCTGGCCGCAAAAGCACGGGATTGTCTCAGGCCCTATTCTGGTTCCTGGCAGCAGGCTGAGCCTGTGGTTAATTCTTCTTCCTGATGGGAAAATAGAGTGACCTGTGCCTGTCCCAACAGCTAGATCTAGTCTCTCATTGGTTGCCCCTCTTCCCGTTCATCCTCAGGACAAATTGCAACCTGTAGGGAACAGGAGGTTAAAGGTGCTGATTCTCCAAGTAGGGAGATTGCTAGTAAAGTAGCTGGAATGGCGAACCCGAGCACAAGGAGATGAGAAATGAGGTGCGTTTTAGAAACCTTTCAAAATCACACGGTGTACCATCTTCTGAGTTTCTCATGCATGTTTTCGATGTAGGAAGATGCCCTTGGACCTGGAGATTTGGGAACCATGGGATGGGTACCACGCAGTATTACTTTAAAGGGTCTGCGTTTGCTCACCCAAACTCTCAGCCCCAAGAGTGTCCACCCTTATGTCTCATCCAGCTGTGGGTCTAGATATGGTCAATCCAGGTTGCATCTCAGCCCCTGATGGAATTTTGTAAGAATTTCTCTCTCTTTCACTGTCTTTGTTTTACGGGTTTTTAAAAGTAATTTATTTTTATAATGGGGTTTAGCTGCTTTTCACGGCTGTGTTTATGCGGATTTACACCCACTTGACTCACTTCCAGACAGATATCAATACATAGGTTTTAAGATTGTTACTAGTCATATATATTCTTGTGCGGTGAATAGGGGGTGTTGAGTCCAGTTCACTGAGCAAGGAGTAGGTCTTGTGTATTACATATTGGGTGTATGGAACGGTATCTGAGCGAATTTGAACCCCTTGTTTTATGCATCACCCCTCCTCACCTTTCCCGTTAAGCAGCCATAGTGTGTTTTCTAAACGTGTGACTCTGTTCTGTTTTGTAATTCAGTTCAAGTGTAGCGGTTTTTACATTCCCTCTATAAGTGATAGCTTATGATAAGTGTCTTTTTCTGTGTGACTTATTTCACTTAGAATCATCGTACCCAAGTCCACTCATCTTGCTTCTACTAGCCTTATGACATTGATTTCATGTCTGAGTGATATTCCATTGTACATAAGGACCACAACTTTTTTATCCATTTTTCTCTTTCCTGGGATATTTAAGGTGTCATGCAGTGGAGGTTCTTGTCAACAGAGCAGCCCCAAACTTTGGGGTGCCTGTGTCTTGCTCATTTTTAGTTTTCCCAATTTATACGCCCATGAGTGGACATGCCCTATGCTTCCTAAGCTGTGTTTTTTCGATGTTTCAGGACACACCGTACACTTCTCCAGAGTGGCTGTTGGCAATTTACATCCCGCCCATCAGCGTAGCAAGGCTGCCATTTCTCCATGGCCTGTCCTGCATTTCTGGTTTTGACACTTTTTGCAGCATGGCCCTTTTGACCCATGGGAAGCGAGAGTTCTTTGTAGCGCTGATTTGCCTTTCCAGGTTGCTTGGTTTTCCAAAAAGGGCGTATGCGTTTTTTCCTGAATATATTCAGGAAAAAACGCATACGCCCTTTTTGGCCAAGGGCATCATTGTCGACGTTTTGCCGCTTTTCATGTGCCTTAAAGGCGATTCGAATCTACCTCCTGAAATCTGTTTCCTGCAATTCTGCCTTGCTTTCAAATCCTCTTCGTTGACTTCCCTCAATATATCTGTGGATGAGAGTTATCACTTATAACTCTGCGGGTTTGTGAATTGCAGTGTCCCTGAGCTCCATTTTTCAACTGTCTTTTTTGAGAGCTGGCCGCAAAAGCACGGGATTGCCTCAGGCCCTATTCTGGTTCCTGGCAGCAGGCTGAGCCTGTGGTTAATTCTTCTTCCTGATGGGAAAATAGAGTGACCTGTGCCTGTCCCAACAGCTAGATCTAGTCTCTCATTGGTTGCCCCTCTTCCCGTTCATCCTCAGGACAAATTGCAACCTGTAGGAAACAGGAGGTTAAAGGTGCTGATTCTCCAAGTAGGGAGATTGCTAGTAAAGTAGCTGGAATGGCGAACCCGAGCACAAGGAGATGAGAAATGAGGTGCGTTTTAGAAACCTTTCAAAATCACACGGTGTACCATCTTCTGAGTTTCTCATGCATGTTTTCGATGTAGGAAGATGCCCTTGAACCTCGAGACTTGGGACCCATGGGATGGGTACCACGCAGTATTACTTTAAAGGGTCTGCATTTGCTCACCCAACCTAACCCAACCTTTCAGCCCCAAGACTGTCCACCCTTATGTCTCATCCAGCTGTGCGTGTAGATATGGTCAATCCAGGTTGCATCACAGCCTCTGAACGAATTTTGTAAGAATTTCTCTCTCTTTCACTGTCTTTGTTTTACGGGTTTTTAAAAGTAATTTATTTTTATAATGGGGTTTAGCTGCTTTTCACGGCTGTGTTTATGCGGATTTACACCCACTTGACTCACTTCCAGACAGATATCAATACATAGGTTTTAAGATTGTTACTAGTCACATATATTCTTGTGCGGTGAATAGGGGGTGTTGAGTCCAGTTCAGGGAGCAAGGAGTAGGTCTTGTCTATTACATATTGGGTGTATGGAACGGTATCTGAGCGAATTTGAAACCCTTGTTTTATGCATCACCCCACCTCACCTTTCCCGTTAAGCAGCCATAGTGTGTTTTCTAAACGTGTGATTCTGTTCTGTTCTGTAATTCAGTTCAAGTGTAGCGGTTTTTACATTCCCTCTATAAGTGATAGCTTATGATAAGTGTCTTTTTCTGTGTGACTTATTTCACTTAGAATCGTCGTACCTAAGTCCACTCATCTTGCTTCTACTAGCCTTATGACATTGATTTCATGTCTGAGTGATATTGCATTGTACATAAGGACCACAACTTCTTTATCCATTTTTCTCTTTCCTGGGATATTTAAGGTGTCATGAAGTGGAGGTTCTTGTCAACAGAGCAGCCCTAAACTTTGGGGTGCCTGTGTCTTGCTGATTTTTAGTTTTCCCAATTTATACGCCCATGAGTGGACGTGCCCTATGCTCCCTAAGCTGTGTGTTTTCGATGTTTCAGGACACACCGTACACTTCTCCAGAGTGGCTGTTGGCAATTAACATCCCGCCCATCAGCGTAGCAAGGCTGCCATTTCTCCATGGCCTGTCCTGCATTTCTGGTTTTGACACTTTTTGCAGCATGACCCTTTTGACCGATGGGAAGCGAGACTTCTTTGTAGCACTGATTTGCCTTTCCAGGTTGCTTGGTTGGCCAAAAAGGGCGTATGCGTTTTTTCCTGAATATATTCAGGAAAAAACGCATACGCCCTTTTTGGCCAAGGGCATCATTGTCGACGTTTTGCCGCTTTTCATGTGCTTTAAAGGCGATTCGAATCTACCTCCTGAAACCTGTTTCCTGCAATTCTGCCTTGCTTTCAAATCCTCTTCGTTGCCTTCCCTCAATATATTTGTGGACGAGAGTTATCATTTATAACTCAGCAGGTTTGTGAATGGCAGTCCCCCTGAGCTCCATTTTTCAACTGTCTTTTTTGGGAGCTGGCCGCAAAAGCACGGGATTGCCTCAGGCCCTATTCTGGTTCCCGGCGGCAGGCTGAGCCTGTGGTTAATTCTTCTTCCTGATGGGAAAATAGAGTGACCTGTGCCTGTCCCAACACCTAGATCTATTCTCTCATTGGTTTCCCCTCTTCCCATTCATCCTCAGGACAAATTGCAACCTGTACAGAACAGGAGGTTAAAGGTGCTGATTCTCCAAGTAGGGAGATTGCTAGTGAAGTAGCTGGAATGGCGAACCCGAGCACAAGGAGATGAGAAATGAGGTGCGTTTTAGAAACCTTTCAAAATCACACGGTGTACCTTCTTCTGGGTTCCTCATGCAAGTTTTCGATGTAGGAAGATGCCCTTGAACCTGGAGATTTGGGACCCATGGGATGGGTACCATGCAGTATTACTTTAAAGGGTCTGCATTTGCTCACCCAACCTCACCCAACCTCTCAGCCCCAAGAGTGTCCACCCTTATGTCTCATCCAGCTGTGGGTCTAGATATGGTCAATCCAGGTTGCATCACAGCCCCTGAACGAATTCTGTAAGAATTTCTCTCTCTTTCACTGTCTTTGTTTTACGGGTTTTTAAAAGTAATTTATTTTTATAATGGGGTTTAGCTGCTTTTCACGGCTGTGTTTATGTGGCTTTACACCCACTTGACTCACTTCCAGACAGATATCAATACATAGGTTTTAAGATTGTTACTAGTCACATATATTCTTGTGCGGTGAATAGGGGGTGTTGAGTCCAGTTCACGGAGCAAGGAGTAGGTCTTGTCTATTACATATTGGGTGTATGGAACGGTATCTGAGCGAATTTGAACCCCTTGTTTTATGCATCACCCCACCTCACCTTTCCCGTTAAGCAGCCATAGTGTTTTTTCTAAACGTGTGATTCTGTTCTGTTCTGTAATTCAGTTCAAGTGTAGCGGTTTTTACATTCCCTCTATAAGTGATAGCTTATGATAAGTGTCTTTTTCTGTGTGACTTATTTCACTTAGAATCGTCGTACCTAAGTCCACTCATCTTGCTTCTACTAGCCTTATGACATTGATTTCATGTCTGAGTGATATTCCATTGTACATAAGGACCACAACTTCTTTATCCATTTTTCTCTTTCCTGGGATATTTAAGGTGTCATGAAGTGGAGGTTCTTGTCAACAGAGCAGCCCTAAACTTTGGGGTGCCTGTGTCTTGCTGATTTTTAGTTTTCCCAATTTATACGCCCATGAGTGGACGTGCCCTATGCTCCCTAAGCTGTGTTTTTTCGATGTTTCAGGACACACCGTACACTTCTCCAGAGTGGCTGTTGGCAACTTACATCCCGCCCATCAGCGTAGCAAGGCTGCCATTTCTCCATGGCCTGTCCTGCATTTCTGGTTTTGACACTTTTTGCAGCATGACCCTTTTGACCGATGGGAAGCGAGACTTCTTTGTAGCACTGATTTGCCTTTCCAGGTTGCTTGGTTGGCCAAAAAGGGCGTATGCGTTTTTTCCTGAATATATTCAGGAAAAAACGCATACGCCCTTTTTGGCCAAGGGCATCATTGTCGAAGTTTTGCCGCTTTTCATGTGCTTTAAAGGCGATTCGTATCTACCTCCTGAAACCTGTTTCCTGCAATTCTGCCTTGCTTTCAAATCCTCTTCGTTGCCTTCCCTCAATATATTTGTGGACGAGAGTTATCATTTATAACTCAGCAGGTTTGTGAATGGCAGTCCCCCTGAGCTCCATTTTTCAACTGTCTTTTTTGGGAGCTGGCCGCAAAAGCACGGGATTGCCTCAGGCCCTATTCTGGTTCCCGGTGGCAGGCTGAGCCTGTGGTTAATTCTTCTTCCTGATGGGAAAATAGAGTGACCTGTGCCTGTCCCAACACCTAGATCTATTCTCTCATTGGTTTCCCCTCTTCCCATTCATCCTCAGGACAAATTGCAACCTGTACAGAACAGGAGGTTAAAGGTGCTGATTCTCCAAGTAGGGAGATTGCTAGTGAAGTAGCTGGAATGGCGAACCCGAGCACAAGGAGATGAGAAATGAGGTGCGTTTTAGAAACCTTTCAAAATCACACGGTGTACCTTCTTCTGGGTTCCTCATGCAAGTTTTCGATGTAGGAAGATGCCCTTGAACCTTGAGATTTGGGACCCATGGGATTGGTACCATGCAGTATTACTTTAAAGGGTCTGCGTTTGCTCACCCAACCTCACCCAACCTCTCAGCCCCAAGAGTGTCCACCCTTATGTCTCATCCAGCTGCGGGTCTAGATATGGTCAATCCAGGTTGCATCACAGCCCCTGAACGAATTTTGTAAGAATTTCTCTCTCTTTCACTGTCTTTGTTTTACGGGTTTTTAAAAGTAATTTATTTTTATAATGGGGTTTAGCTGCTTTTCACGGCTGTGTTTATGTGGCTTTACACCCACTTGACTCACTTCCAGACAGATATCAATACATAGGTTTTAAGATTGTTACTAGTCACATATATTCTTGTGCGGTGAATAGGGGGTGTTGAGTCCAGTTCACGGAGCAAGGAGTAGGTCTTGTCTATTACATATTGGGTGTATGGAACGGTATCTGAGCGAATTTGAACCCCTTGTTTTATGCATCACCCCACCTCACCTTTCCCGTTAAGCAGCCATAGTGTTTTTTCTAAACGTGTGATTCTGTTCTGTTCTGTAATTCAGTTCAAGTGTAGCGGTTTTTACATTCCCTCTATAAGTGATAGCTTATGATAAGTGTCTTTTTCTGTGTGACTTATTTCACTTAGAATCGTCGTACCTAAGTCCACTCATCTTGCTTCTACTAGCCTTATGACATTGATTTCATGTCTGAGTGATATTCCATTGTACATAAGGACCACAACTTCTTTATCCATTTTTCTCTTTCCTGGGATATTTAAGGTGTCATGAAGTGGAGGTTCTTGTCAACAGAGCAGCCCTAAACTTTGGGGTGCCTGTGTCTTGCTGATTTTTAGTTTTCCCAATTTATACGCCCATGAGTGGACGTGCCCTATGCTCCCTAAGCTGTGTTTTTTCGATGTTTCAGGACACACCGTACACTTCTCCAGAGTGGCTGTTGGCAACTTACATCCCGCCCATCAGCGTAGCAAGGCTGCCATTTCTCCATGGCCTGTCCTGCATTTCTGGTTTTGACACTTTTTGCAGCATGACCCTTTTGACCGATGGGAAGCGAGACTTCTTTGTAGCACTGATTTGCCTTTCCAGGTTGCTTGGTTGGCCAAAAAGGGCGTATGCGTTTTTTCCTGAATATATTCAGGAAAAAACGCATACGCCCTTTTTGGCCAAGGGCATCATTGTCGAAGTTTTGCCGCTTTTCATGTGCTTTAAAGGCGATTCGTATCTACCTCCTGAAACCTGTTTCCTGCAATTCTGCCTTGCTTTCAAATCCTCTTCGTTGCCTTCCCTCAATATATTTGTGGACGAGAGTTATCATTTATAACTCAGCAGGTTTGTGAATGGCAGTCCCCCTGAGCTCCATTTTTCAACTGTCTTTTTTGGGAGCTGGCCGCAAAAGCACGGGATTGCCTCAGGCCCTATTCTGGTTCCCGGTGGCAGGCTGAGCCTGTGGTTAATTCTTCTTCCTGATGGGAAAATAGAGTGACCTGTGCCTGTCCCAACACCTAGATCTATTCTCTCATTGGTTTCCCCTCTTCCCATTCATCCTCAGGACAAATTGCAACCTGTACAGAACAGGAGGTTAAAGGTGCTGATTCTCCAAGTAGGGAGATTGCTAGTGAAGTAGCTGGAATGGCGAACCCGAGCACAAGGAGATGAGAAATGAGGTGCGTTTTAGAAACCTTTCAAAATCACACGGTGTACCTTCTTCTGGGTTCCTCATGCAAGTTTTCGATGTAGGAAGATGCCCTTGAACCTTGAGATTTGGGACCCATGGGATTGGTACCATGCAGTATTACTTTAAAGGGTCTGCGTTTGCTCACCCAACCTCACCCAACCTCTCAGCCCCAAGAGTGTCCACCCTTATGTCTCATCCAGCTGCGGGTCTAGATATGGTCAATCCAGGTTGCATCACAGCCCCTGAACGAATTTTGTAAGAATTTCTCTCTCTTTCACTGTCTTTGTTTTACGGGTTTTTAAAAGTAATTTATTTTTATAATGGGGTTTAGCTGCTTTTCACGGCTGTGTTTATGTGGCTTTACACCCACTTGACTCACTTCCAGACAGATATCAATACATAGGTTTTAAGATTGTTACTAGTCACATATATTCTTGTGCGGTGAATAGGGGGTGTTGAGTCCAGTTCACGGAGCAAGGAGTAGGTCTTGTCTATTACATATTGGGTGTATGGAACGGTATCTGAGCGAATTTGAACCCCTTGTTTTATGCATCACCCCACCTCACCTTTCCCGTTAAGCAGCCATAGTGTTTTTTCTAAACGTGTGATTCTGTTCTGTTCTGTAATTCAGTTCAAGTGTAGCGGTTTTTACATTCCCTCTATAAGTGATAGCTTATGATAAGTGTCTTTTTCTGTGTGACTTATTTCACTTAGAATCGTCGTACCTAAGTCCACTCATCTTGCTTCTACTAGCCTTATGACATTGATTTCATGTCTGAGTGATATTCCATTGTACATAAGGACCACAACTTCTTTATCCATTTTTCTCTTTCCTGGGATATTTAAGGTGTCATGAAGTGGAGGTTCTTGTCAACAGAGCAGCCCTAAACTTTGGGGTGCCTGTGTCTTGCTGATTTTTAGTTTTCCCAATTTATACGCCCATGAGTGGACGTGCCCTATGCTCCCTAAGCTGTGTTTTTTCGATGTTTCAGGACACACCGTACACTTCTCCAGAGTGGCTGTTGGCAACTTACATCCCGCCCATCAGCGTAGCAAGGCTGCCATTTCTCCATGGCCTGTCCTGCATTTCTGGTTTTGACACTTTTTGCAGCATGACCCTTTTGACCGATGGGAAGCGAGACTTCTTTGTAGCACTGATTTGCCTTTCCAGGTTGCTTGGTTGGCCAAAAAGGGCGTATGCGTTTTTTCCTGAATATATTCAGGAAAAAACGCATACGCCCTTTTTGGCCAAGGGCATCATTGTCGAAGTTTTGCCGCTTTTCATGTGCTTTAAAGGCGATTCGAATCTACCTCCTGAAACCTGTTTCCTGCAATTCTGCCTTGCTTTCAAATCCTCTTCGTTGCCTTCCCTCAATATATTTGTGGACGAGAGTTATCATTTATAACTCAGCAGGTTTGTGAATGGCAGTCCCCCTGAGCTCCATTTTTCAACTGTCTTTTTTGGGAGCTGGCCGCAAAAGCACGGGATTGCCTCAGGCCCTATTCTGGTTCCCGGTGGCAGGCTGAGCCTGTGGTTAATTCTTCTTCCTGATGGGAAAATAGAGTGACCTGTGCCTGTCCCAACACCTAGATCTATTCTCTCATTGGTTTCCCCTCTTCCCATTCATCCTCAGGACAAATTGCAACCTGTACAGGTCAGGAGGTTAAAGGTGCTGATTCTCCAAGTAGGGAGATTGCTAGTGAAGTAGCTGGAATGGCGAACCCGAGCACAAGGAGATGAGAAATGAGGTGCGTTTTAGAAACCTTTCAAAATCACACGGTGTACCTTCTTCTGGGTTCCTCATGCAAGTTTTCGATGTAGGAAGATGCCCTTGAACCTTGAGATTTGGGACCCATGGGATGGGTACCATGCAGTATTACTTTAAAGGGTCTGCGTTTGCTCACCCAACCTCACCCAACCTCTCAGCCCCAAGAGTGTCCACCCTTATGTCTCATCCAGCTGCGGGTCTAGATATGGTCAATCCAGGTTGCATCACAGCCCCTGAACGAATTTTGTAAGAATTTCTCTCTCTTTCACTGTCTTTGTTTTACGGGTTTTTAAAAGTAATTTATTTTTATAATGGGGTTTAGCTGCTTTTCACGGCTGTGTTTATGTGGCTTTACACCCACTTGACTCACTTCCAGACAGATATCAATACATAGATTTTAAGATTGTTACTAGTCACATATATTCTTGTGCGGTGAATAGGGGGTGTTGAGTCCAGTTCACTGAGCAAGGAGTAGGTCTTTTCTATTACATATTGGGTGTATGGAACGGTATCTGAGCGAATTTGAACCCCTTGTTTTATGCATCACCCCACCTCACCTTTCCCGTTAAGCAGCCATAGTGTGTTTTCTAAACGTGTGATTCTGTTCTGTTCTGTAATTCAGTTCAAGTGTAGCGGTTTTTACATTCCCTCTATAAGTGATAGCTTATGATAAGTGTCTTTTTCTGTGTGACTTATTTCACTTAGAATCGCCGTAGCTAAGTCCACTCATCTTGCTTCTACTAGCCTTATGACATTGATTTCATGTCTGAGTGATATTCCATTGTACATAAGGACCACAACTTCTTTATCCATTTTTCTCTTTCCTGGGATATTTAAGGTGTCATGAAGTGGAGGTTCTTGTCAACAGAGCAGCCCTAAACTTTGGGGTGCCTGTGTCTTGCTGATTCTTAGTTTTCCCAATTTATACGCCCATGAGTGGACGTGCCCTATGCTCCCTAAGCTGTGTTTTTTCGATGTTTCAGGACACACCGTACACTTCTCCAGAGTGGCTGTTGGCAACTTACATCCCGCCCATCAGCGTAGCAAGGCTGCCATTTCTCCATGGCCTGTCCTGCATTTCTGGTTTTGACACTTTTTGCAGCATGGCCCTTTTGACCGATGGGAAGCGAGACTTCTTTGTAGCGCTGATTTGCCTTTCCAGGTTGCTTGGTTGGCCAAAAAGGGCGTATGCGTTTTTTCCTGAATATATTCAGGAAAAAACGCATACGCCCTTTTTGGCCAAGGGCATCATTGTCGACGTTTTGCCGCTTTTCATGTGCTTTAAAGGCGATTCGAATCTACCTCCTGAAACCTGTTTCCTGCAATTCTGCCTTGCTTTCAAATCCTCTTCGTTGCCTTCCCTCAATATATTTGTGGACGAGAGTTATCATTTATAACTCAGCAGGTTTGTGAATGGCAGTCCCCCTGAGCTCCATTTTTCAACTGTCTTTTTTGGGAGCTGGCCGCAAAAGCACGGGATTGCCTCAGGCCCTATTCTGGTTCCCGGCGGCAGGCTTAGCCTGTGGTTAATTCTTCTTCCTGATGGGATAATAGAGTGACCTGTGCCTGTCCCAACACCTAGATCTATTCTCTCATTGGTTTCCCCTCTTCCCGTTCATCCTCAGGACAAAATGCAACCTGTACAGAACAGGAGGTTAAAGGTGCTGATTCTCCAAGTAGGGAGATTGTTAGTGAAGTAGCTGGAATGGCGAACCCGAGCACAAGGAGATGAGAAATGAGGTGCGTTTTAGAAACCTTTCAAAATCACACGGTGTAACTTCTTCTGGGTTCCTCATGCAAGTTTTCGATGTAGGAAGATGCCCTTGAACCTGGAGATTTGGGACCCATGGGATGGGTACCATGCAGTATTTCTTTAAAGGGTCTGCGTTTGCTCACCCAACCTCACCCAACCTCTCAGCCCCAAGAGTGTCCACCCTTATGTCTCATCCAGCTGTGGGTCTAGATATGGTCAATCCAGGTTGCATCACAGCCCCTGAACGAATTCTGTAAGAATTTCTCTCTCTTTCACTGTCTTTGTTTTACGGGTTTTTAAAAGTAATTTATTTTTATAATGGGGTTTAGCTGCTTTTCACGGCTGTGTTTATGCGGCTTTACACCCACTTGACTCACTTCCAGACAGATATCAATACATAGGTTTTAAGATTGTTACTAGTCACATATATTCTTGTGCGGTGAATAGGGGGTGTTGAGTCCAGTTCACTGAGCAAGGAGTAGGTCTTTTCTATTACATATTCGGTGTATGGAACGGTATCTGAGCGAATTTGAACCCCTTGTTTTATGCATCACCCCACCTCACCTTTCCCGTTAAGCAGCCATAGTGTGTTTTCTAAACGTGTGATTCTGTTCTGTTCTGTAATTCAGTTCAAGTGTAGCGGTTTTTACATTCCCTCTATAAGTGATAGCTTATGATAAGTGTCTTTTTCTGTGTGACTTATTTCACTTAGAATCGTCGTACCTAAGTCCACTCATCTTGCTTCTACTAGCCTTATGACATTGATTTCATGTCTGAGTGATATTCCATTGTACATAAGGACCACAACTTCTTTATCCATTTTTCTCTTTCCTGGGATATTTAAGGTGTCATGAAGTGGAGGTTCTTGTCAACAGAGCAGCCCTAAACTTTGGGGTGCCTGTGTCTTGCTGATTCTTAGTTTTCCCAATTTATACGCCCATGAGTGGACGTGCCCTATGCTCCCTATGCTGTGTTTTTTCGATGTTTCAGGACACACCGTACACTTCTCCAGAGTGGCTGTTGGCAACTTACATCCCGCCCATCAGCGTAGCAAGGCTGCCATTTCTCCATGGCCTGTCCTGCATTTCTGGTTTTGACACTTTTTGCAGCATGGCCCTTTTGACCGATGGGAAGCGAGACTTCTTTGTAGCGCTGATTTGCCTTTCCAGGTTGCTTGGTTGGCCAAAAAGGGCGTATGCGTTTTTTCCTGAATATATTCAGGAAAAAACGCATACGCCCTTCTTGGCCAAGGGCATCATTGTCGACGTTTTGCCGCTTTTCATGTGCTTTACAGGCGATTCGAATCTACCTCCTGAAATCTGTTTCCTGCAATTCTGCCTTGCTTTCAAATCCTCTTCGTTGCCTTCCCTCAATATATCTGTGGATGAGAGTTATCATTTATAACTCTGCGGGTTTGTGAATTGCAGTGTCCCTGAGCTCCATTTTTCAACTCGCTTTTATGGGAGCTGGCCGCAAAAGCGCGGGATTGCCTCAGGCCCTATTCTGCTTCTGGGCGGCAGGCTGAGCCTGTGGTTAATTCTTCTTCCTGATGGGAAAATAGAGTGACCTGTGCCGTCCCAACACCTAGATCTAGTCTCTCATTGGTTGCCCCTCTTCCCGTTCATCCTCAGGACAAATTGCAACCTGTAGGGAACAGGAGGTTAAAGGTGCTGATTCTCCAAGTAAGTTGATTGCTAGTAAAGTAGCTGGAAAGGCGAACCCGAGCACAAGGAGATGAGAAATGGGGTGTGTTTTAGAAACCTTTCAAAATCACACGGTGTACCATCTTCTGAGTTTCTCATGCATGTTTTCGATGTAGGAAGATGCCCTTGAACCTGGAGATTTGGGACCCATTGGATGGGTACCAGGCAGTATTACTTTAAAGGGTCTGCGTTTGCTTACCCAACCTCTCAGCCCCAAGAGTGTCCACCATTATGTCTCATCCAGCTGTGGGTCTAGATATGGTCAATCCAGGTTGCATCTCAGCCCCTGATCGAATTTTGTAAGAAATTCTCTCTCTTTCACTGTCTTTGTTTTACGGGTTTTTAAAAGTAATTTATTTTTATAATGGGGTTTAGCTGCTTTTCACGGCTGTGTTTATGCGGATTTACACCCACTTGACTCACTTCCAGACAGATATCAATACATAGGTTTTAAGATTGTTACTAGTCATATATATTCTTGTGCGGTGAATAGGGGGTGTTGAGTCCCGTTCACTGAGCAAGGAGTAGGTCTTCTGTATTACATATTGGGTGTATGGAACGGTATCTGAGCGAATTTGATCCCCTTGTTTTATGCATCACCCCACCTCACCTTTCCCGTTAAGCAGCCATAGTGTGTTTTCTAAACGTGTGACTCTGTTCTGTTTTGTAATTCAGTTCAAGTGTAGCGGTTTTTACATTCCCTCTATAAGTGATAGCTTATGATAAGTGTCTTTTTCTGTGTGACTTATTTCACTTAGAATCGTCGTACCTAAGTCCACTCATCTTGCTTCTACTAGCCTTATGACATTGATTTCATGTCTGAGTGATATTCCATTGTACATAAGGACCACAACTTTTTTATCCATTTTTCTCTTTCCTGGGATATTTAAGGTGTCATGAAGTGGAGGTTCTTGTCAACAGAGCAGCCCCAAACTTTGGGGTGCCTGTGTCTTGCTCATTTTTAGTTTTCCCAATTTATACGCCCATGAGTGGACGTGCCCTATGCTCCCTAAGCTGTGTTTTTTCGATGTTTCAGGACACACCGTACACTTCTCCAGAGTGGCTGTTGGCAATTTACATCCCGCCCATCAGCGTAGCAAGGCTGCCATTTCTCCATGGCCTGTCCTGCATTTCTGGTTTTGACACTTTTTGCAGCATGCCCCTTTTGGCCGATGGGAAGCGAGACTTCTTTGTAGCGCTGATTTGCCTTTCCAGGTTGCTTCGTTGGCCAAAAAGGGCGTATGCGTTTTTTCCTGAATATATTCAGGAAAAAACGCATACGCCCTTTTTGGCCAAGGGCATCATTGTCCACGTTTTGCCGCTTTTCATGTGCCTTAAAGGCTATTCGAATCTACCTCCTGAAATCTGTTTCCTGCAATTCTGCCTTGCTTTCAAATCCTCTTCGTTTCCTTCCCTCAATATATCTGTGGATGAGAGTTATCCCTTATAACTCTGCGGGTTTCTGAATTGCAGTGTCCCTGAGCTCCATTTTTCAACTGTCTTTTTTGAGAGCTGGCCTCAAAAGCACGGGATTGCCTCAGGCCCTATTCTGGTTCCTGGCAGCAGGCTGAGCCTGTGGTTAATTCTTCTTCCTGATGGGAAAATAGAGTGACCTGTGCCTGTCCCAACAGCTAGATCTAGTCTCTCATTGGTTGCCCCTCTTCCCGTTCATCCTCAGGACAAATTGCAACCTGTAGGGAACAGGAGGTTAAAGGTGCTGATTCTCCAAGTAGGGAGATTGCTAGTAAAGTAGCTGGAATGGCGAACCCGAGCACTAGGAGATGAGAAATGAGGTGCGTTTTAGAAACCTTTCAAAATCACACGGTGTACCATCTTCTGAGTTTCTCATGCATGTTTTCGATGTAGGAAGATGCCCTTGAACCTGGAGACTTGGGACCCATGGGATGGGTACCACGCAGTATTACTTTAAAGGGTCTGCGTTTGCTCACCCATCCTAACCCAACCTTTCAGCCCCAAGAGTGTCCACCCTTATGTCTCATCCAGCTGTGCGTGTAGATATGGTCAATCCAGGTTGCATCACAGCCTCTGAACGAATTTTGTAAGAATATCTCTCTCTTTCACTGTCTTTGTTTTACGGGTTTTTAAAAGTAATTTATTTTTATAATGGGGTTTAGCTGCTTTTCACGGCTGTGTTTATGCGGATTTACACCCACTTGACTCACTTCCAGACAGATATCAATACATAGGTTTTAAGATTGTTACTAGTCACATATATTCTTGTGCGGTGAATAGGGGGTGTTGAGTCCAGTTCAGGGAGCAAGGAGTAGGTCTTGTCTATTACATATTGGGTGTATGGAACGGTATCTGAGCGAATTTGAAACCCTTGTTTTATGCATCACCCCACCTCACCTTTCCCGTTAAGCAGCCATAGTGTGTTTTCTAAACGTGTGATTCTGTTCTGTTCTGTAATTCAGTTCAAGTGTAGCGGTTTTTACATTCCCTCTATAAGTGATAGCTTATGATAAGTGTCTTTTTCTGTGTGACTTATTTCACTTAGAATCGTCGTACCTAAGTCCACTCATCTTGCTTCTACTAGCCTTATGACATTGATTTCATGTCTGAGTGATATTGCATTGTACATATGGACCACAACTTCTTTATCCATTTTTCTCTTTCCTGGGATATTTAAGGTGTCATGAAGTGGAGGTTCTTGTCAACAGAGCAGCCCTAAACTTTGGGGTGCCTGTGTCTTGCTGATTTTAATTTTCCCAATTTATACGCCCATGAGTGGACGTGCCCTATGCTCCCTAAGCTGTGTGTTTTCGATGTTTCAGGACACACCGTACACTTCTCCAGAGTGGCTGTTGGCAATTAACATCCCGCCCATCAGCGTAGCAAGGCTGCCATTTCTCGATGGCCTGTCCTGCATTTCTGGTTTTGACACTTTTTGCAGCATGACCCTTTTGACCGATGGGAAGCGAGACTTCTTTGTAGCACAGATTTGCCTTTCCAGGTTGCTTGGTTGGCCAAAAAGGGCGTATGCGTTTTTTCCTGAATATATTCAGGAAAAAACGCATACGCCCTTTTTGGCCAAGGGCATCATTGTCGACGTTTTGCCGCTTTTCATGTGCTTTAAAGGCGATTCGAATCTACCTCCTGAAACCTGTTTCCTGCAATTCTGCCTTGCTTTCAAATCCTCTTCGTTGCCTTCCCTCAATATATTTGTGGACGAGAGTTATCATTTATAACTCAGCAGGTTTGTGAATGGCAGTCCCCCTGAGCTCCATTTTTCAACTGTCTTTTTTGGGAGCTGGCCGCAAAAGCACGGGATTGCCTCAGGCCCTATTCTGGTTCCCGGCGGCAGGCTGAGCCTGTGGTTAATTCTTCTTCCTGATGGGAAAATAGAGTGACCTGTGCCTGTCCCAACACCTAGATCTATTCTCTCATTGGTTTCCCCTCTTCCCATTCATCCTCAGGACAAATTGCAACCTGTACAGAACAGGAGGTTAAAGGTGCTGATTCTCCAAGTAGGGAGATTGCTAGTGAAGTAGCTGGAATGGCAAACCCGAGCACAAGGAGATGAGAAATGAGGTGCGTTTTAGAAACCTTTCAAAATCACACGGTGTACCTTCTTCTGGGTTCTTCATGCAAGTTTTCGATGTAGAAAGATGCCCTTGAACCTGGAGATTTGGGACCCATGGGATGGGTACCATGCAGTATTACTTTAAAGGGTCTGCGTTTGCTCACCCAACCTCACCCAACCTCTCAGCCCCAAGAGTGTCCACCCTTATGTCTCATCCAGCTGTGGGTCTAGATATGGTCAATCCAGGTTGCATCACAGCCCCTGAACGAATTTTGTAAGAATTTCTCTCTCTTTCACTGTCTTTGTTTTACGGGTTTTTAAAAGTAATTTATTTTTATAATGGGGTTTAGCTGCTTTTCACGGCTGTGTTTATGCGGCTTTACACCCACTTGACTCACTTCCAGACAGATATCAATACATAGGTTTTAAGATTGTTACTAGTCACATATATTCTTGTGCGGTGAATAGGGGGTGTTGAGTCCAGTTCACTGAGCAAGGAGTAGGTCTTGTCTATTACATATTGGGTGTATGGAACGGTATCTGAGCGAATTTGAACCCCTTGTTTTATGCATCACCCCACCTCACCTTTCCCGTTAAGCAGCCATAGTGTGTTTTCTAAACGTGTGATTCTGTTCTGTTCTGTAATTCAGTTCAAGTGTAGCGGTTTTTACATTCCCTCTATAAGTGATAGCTTATGATAAGTGTCTTTTTCTGTGTGACTTATTTCACTTAGAATCGTCGTACCTAAGTCCACTCATCTTGCTTCTACTAGCCTTATGACATTGATTTCATGTCTGAGTGATATTCCATTGTACATAAGGACCACAACTTCTTTATCCATTTTTCTCTTTCCTGGGATATTTAAGGTGTCATGAAGTGGAGGTTCTTGTCAACAGAGCAGCCCTAAACTTTGGGGTGCCTGTGTCTTGCTGATTTTTAGTTTTCCCAATTTATACGCCCATGAGTGGACGTGCCCTATGCTCCCTAAGCTGTGTTTTTTCGATGTTTCAGGACACACCGTACACTTCTCCAGAGTGGCTGTTGGCAACTTACATCCCGCCCATCAGCGTAGCAAGGCTGCCATTTCTCCATGGCCTGTCCTGCATTTCTGGTTTTGACACTTTTTGCAGCATGACCCTTTTGACCGATGGGAAGCGAGACTTCTTTGTAGCACTGATTTGCCTTTCCAGGTTGCTTGGTTGGCCAAAAAGGGCGTATGCGTTTTTTCCTGAATATATTCAGGAAAAAACGCATACGCCCTTTTTGGCCAAGGGCATCATTGTCGACGTTTTGCCGCTTTTCATGTGCTTTAAAGGCGATTCGAATCTACCTCCTGAAACCTGTTTCCTGCAATTCTGCCTTGCTTTCAAATCCTCTTCGTTGCCTTCCCTCAATATATTTGTGGACGAGAGTTATCATTTATAACTCAGCAAGTTTGTGAATGGCAGTCCCCCTGAGCTCCATTTTTCAACTGTCTTTTTTGGGAGCTGGCCGCAAAAGCACGGGATTGCCTCAGGCCCTATTCTGGTTCCCGGCGGCAGGCTGAGCCTGTGGTTAATTCTTCTTCCTGATGGGAAAATAGAGTGACCTGTGCCTGTCCCAACACCTAGATCTATTCTCTCATTGGTTTCCCCTCTTCCCATTCATCCTCAGGACAAATTGCAACCTGTACAGAACAGGAGGTTAAAGGTGCTGATTCTCCAAGTAGGGAGATTGCTAGTGAAGTAGCTGGAATGGCGAACCCGAGCACAAGGAGATGAGAAATGAGGTGCGTTTTAGAAACCTTTCACAATCACACGGTGTACCTTCTTCTGGGTTCCTCATGCAAGTTTTCGATGTAGGAAGATGCCCTTGAACCTTGAGATTTGGGACCCATGGGATGGGTACCATGCAGTATTACTTTAAAGGGTCTGCGTTTGCTCACCCAACCTCACCCAACCTCTCAGGCCCAAGAGTGTCCACCCTTATGTCTCATCCAGCTGCGGGTCTAGATATGGTCAATCCAGGTTGCATCACAGCCCCTGAACGAATTTTGTAAGAATTTCTCTCTCTTTCACTGTCTTTGTTTTACGGGTTTTTAAAAGTAATTTATTTTTATAATGGGGTTTAGCTGCTTTTCACGGCTGTGTTTATGTGGCTTTACACCCACTTGACTCACTTCCAGACAGATATCAATACATAGGTTTTAAGATTGTTACTAGTCACATATATTCTTGTGCGGTGAATAGGGGGTGTTGAGTCCAGTTCACTGAGCAAGGAGTAGGTCTTTTCTATTACATATTGGGTGTATGGAACGGTATCTGAGCGAATTTGAACCCCTTGTTTTATGCATCACCCCACCTCACCTTTCCCGTTAAGCAGCCATAGTGTGTTTTCTAAACGTGTGATTCTGTTCTGTTCTGTAATTCAGTTCAAGTGTAGCGGTTTTTACATTCCCTCTATAAGTGATAGCTTATGATAAGTGTCTTTTTCTGTGTGACTTATTTCACTTAGAATCGCCGTAGCTAAGTCCACTCATCTTGCTTCTACTAGCCTTATGACATTGATTTCATGTCTGAGTGATATTCCATTGTACATAAGGACCACAACTTCTTTATCCATTTTTCTCTTTCCTGGGATATTTAAGGTGTCATGAAGTGGAGGTTCTTGTCAACAGAGCAGCCCTAAACTTTGGGGTGCCTGTGTCTTGCTGATTCTTAGTTTTCCCAATTTATACGCCCATGAGTGGACGTGCCCTATGCTCCCTATGCTGTGTTTTTTCGATGTTTCAGGACACACCGTACACTTCTCCAGAGTGGCTGTTGGCAACTTACATCCCGCCCATCAGCGTAGCAAGGCTGCCATTTCTCCATGGCCTGTCCTGCATTTCTGGTTTTGACACTTTTTGCAGCATGGCCCTTTTGACCGATGGGAAGCGAGACTTCTTTGTAGCGCTGATTTGCCTTTCCAGGTTGCTTGGTTGGCCAAAAAGGGCGTATGCGTTTTTTCCTGAATATATTCAGGAAAAAACGCATACGCCCTTTTTGGCCAAGGGCATCATTGTCGACGTTTTGCCGCTTTTCATGTGCTTTAAAGGCGATTCGAATCTACCTCCTGAAACCTGTTTCCTGCAATTCTGCCTTGCTTTCAAATCCTCTTCGTTGCCTTCCCTCAATATATTTGTGGACGAGAGTTATCATTTATAACTCAGCAGGTTTGTGAATGGCAGTCCCCCTGAGCTCCATTTTTCAACTGTCTTTTTTGGGAGCTGGCCGCAAAAGCACGGGATTGCCTCAGGCCCTATTCTGGTTCCCGGCGGCAGGCTGAGCCTGTGGTTAATTCTTCTTCCTGATGGGATAATAGAGTGACCTGTGCCTGTCCCAACACCTAGATCTATTCTCTCATTGGTTTCCCCTCTTCCCATTCATCCTCAGGACAAATTGCAACCTGTACAGAACAGGAGGTTAAAGGTGCTGATTCTCCAAGTAGGGAGATTGCTAGTGAAGTAGCTGGAATGGCGAACCCGAGCACAAGGAGATGAGAAATGAGGTGCGTTTTAGAAACCTTTCAAAATCACACGGTGTACCTTCTTCTGGGTTCCTCATGCAAGTTTTCGATGTAGGAAGATGCCCTTGAAACTTGAGATTTGGGACCCATGGGATGGGTACCATGCAGTATTACTTTAAAGGGTCTGCGTTTGCTCACCCAACCTCACCCAACCTCTCAGCCCCAAGAGTGTCCACCCTTATGTCTCATCCAGCTGCGGGTCTAGATATGGTCAATCCAGGTTGCATCACAGCCCCTGAACGAATTTTGTAAGAATTTCTCTCTCTTTCACTGTCTTTGTTTTACGGGTTTTTAAAAGTAATTTATTTTTATAATGGGGTTTAGCTGCTTTTCACGGCTGTGTTTATGTGGCTTTACACCCACTTGACTCACTTCCAGACAGATATCAATACATAGGTTTTAAGATTGTTACTAGTCACATATATTCTTGTGCGGTGAATAGGGGGTGTTGAGTCCAGTTCACTGAGCAAGGAGTAGGTCTTTTCTATTACATATTGGGTGTATGGAACGGTATCTGAGCGAATTTGAACCCCTTGTTTTATGCATCACCCCACCTCACCTTTCCCGTTAAGCAGCCATAGTGTGTTTTCTAAACGTGTGATCCTGTTCTGTTCTGTAATTCAGTTCAAGTGTAGCGGTTTTTACATTCCCTCTATAAGTGATAGCTTATGATAAGTGTCTTTTTCTGTGTGACTTATTTCACTTAGAATCGCCGTAGCTAAGTCCACTCATCTTGCTTCTACTAGCCTTATGACATTGATTTCATGTCTGAGTGATATTCCATTGTACATAAGGACCACAACTTCTTTATCCATTTTTCTCTTTCCTGGGATATTTAAGGTGTCATGAAGTGGAGGTTCTTGTCAACAGAGCAGCCCTAAACTTTGGGGTGCCTGTGTCTTGCTGATTCTTAGTTTTCCCAATTTATACGCCCATGAGTGGACGTGCCCTATGCTCCCTATGCTGTGTTTTTTCGATGTTTCAGGACACACCGTACACTTCTCCAGAGTGGCTGTTGGCAACTTACATCCCGCCCATCAGCGTAGCAAGGCTGCCATTTCTCCATGGCCTGTCCTGCATTTCTGGTTTTGACACTTTTTGCAGCATGGCCCTTTTGACCGATGGGAAGCGAGACTTCTTTGTAGCGCTGATTTGCCTTTCCAGGTTGCTTGGTTGGCCAAAAAGGGCGTATGCGTTTTTTCCTGAATATATTCAGGAAAAAACGCATACGCCCTTTTTGGCCAAGGGCATCATTGTCGACGTTTTGCCGCTTTTCATGTGCTTTAAAGGCGATTCGAATCTACCTCCTGAAACCTGTTTCCTGCAATTCTGCCTTGCTTTCAAATCCCCTTCGTTGCCTTCCCTCAATATATTTGTGGACGAGAGTTATCATTTATAACTCAGCAGGTTTGTGAATGGCAGTCCCCCTGAGCTCCATTTTTCAACTGTCTTTTTTGGGAGCTGGCCGCAAAAGCACGGGATTGTCTCAGGCCCTATTCTGGTTCCCGGCGGCAGGCTGAGCCTGTGGTTAATTCTTCTTCCTGATGGGATAATAGAGTGACCTGTGCCTGTCCCAACACCTAGATCTATTCTCTCATTGGTTTCCCCTCTTCCCGTTCATCCTCAGGACAAATTGCAACCTGTACAGAACAGGAGGTTAAAGGTGCTGATTCTCCAAGTAGGGAGATTGTTAGTGAAGTAGCTGGAATGGCGAACCCGAGCACAAGGAGATGAGAAATGAGGTGCGTTTTAGAAACCTTTCAAAATCACACGGTGTAACTTCTTCTGGGTTCCTCATGCAAGTTTTCGATGTAGGAAGATGCCCTTGAACCTGGAGATTTGGGACCCATGGGATGGGTACCATGCAGTATTTCTTTAAAGGGTCTGCGTTTGCTCACCCAACCTCACCCAACCTCTCAGCCCCAAGAGTGTCCACCCTTATGTCTCATCCAGCTGTGGGTCTAGATATGGTCAATCCAGGTTGCATCACAGCCCCTGAACGAATTCTGTAAGAATTTCTCTCTCTTTCACTGTCTTTGTTTTACGGGTTTTTAAAAGTAATTTATTTTTATAATGGGGTTTAGCTGCTTTTCACGGCTGTGTTTATGCGGCTTTACACCCACTTGACTCACTTCCAGACAGATATCAATACATAGGTTTTAAGATTGTTACTAGTCACATATATTCTTGTGCGGTGAATAGGGGGTGTTGAGTCCACTTCACTGAGCAAGGAGTAGGTCTTTTCTATTACATATTGGGTGTATGGAACGGTATCTGAGCGAATTTGAACCCCTTGTTTTATGCATCACCCCACCTCACCTTTCCCGTTAAGCAGCCATAGTGTGTTTTCTAAACGTGTGATTCTGTTCTGTTCTGTAATTCAGTTCAAGTGTAGCGGTTTTTACATTCCCTCTATAAGTGATAGCTTATGATAAGTGTCTTTTTCTGTGTGACTTATTTCACTTAGAATCGTCGTACCTAAGTCCACTCATCTTGCTTCTACTAGCCTTATGACATTGATTTCATGTCTGAGTGATATTCCATTGTACATAAGGACCACAACTTCTTTATCCATTTTTCTCTTTCCTGGGATATTTAAGGTGTCATGAAGTGGAGGTTCTTGTCAACAGAGCAGCCCTAAACTTTGGGGTGCCTGTGTCTTGCTGATTCTTAGTTTTCCCAATTTATACGCCCATGAGTGGACGTGCCCTATGCTCCCTATGCTGTGTTTTTTCGATGTTTCAGGACACACCGTACACTTCTCCAGAGTGGCTGTTGGCAACTTACATCCCGCCCATCAGCGTAGCAAGGCTGCCATTTCTCCATGGCCTGTCCTGCATTTCTGGTTTTGACACTTTTTGCAGCATGGCCCTTTTGACCGATGGGAAGCGAGACTTCTTTGTAGCGCTGATTTGCCTTTCCAGGTTGCTTGGTTGGCCAAAAAGGGCGTATGCGTTTTTTCCTGAATATATTCAGGAAAAAACGCATACGCCCTTCTTGGCCAAGGGCATCATTGTCGACGTTTTGCCGCTTTTCATGTGCTTTACAGGCGATTCGAATCTACCTCCTGAAATCTGTTTCCTGCAATTCTGCCTTGCTTTCAAATCCTCTTCGTTGCCTTCCCTCAATATATCTGTGGATGAGAGTTATCATTTATAACTCTGCGGGTTTGTGAATTGCAGTGACCCTGAGCTCCATTTTTCAACTCGCTTTTATGGGAGCTGGCCGCAAAAGCGCGGGATTGCCTCAGGCCCTATTCTGCTTCTGGGCGGCAGGCTGAGCCTGTGGTTAATTCTTCTTCCTGATGGGAAAATAGAGTGACCTGTGCCGTCCCAACACCTAGATCTAGTCTCTCATTGGTTGCCCCTCTTCCCGTTCATCCTCAGGACAAATTGCAACCTGTAGGGAACAGGAGGTTAAAGGTGCTGATTCTCCAAGTAAGTTGATTGCTAGTAAAGTAGCTGGAAAGGCGAACCCGAGCACAAGGAGATGAGAAATGGGGTGTGTTTTAGAAACCTTTCAAAATCACAAGGTGTACCATCTTCTGAGTTTCTCATGCATGTTTTCGATGTAGGAAGATGCCCTTGAACCTGGAGATTTGGGACCCATTGGATGGGTACCACGCAGTATTACTTTAAAGGGTCTGCGTTTGCTTACCCAACCTCTCAGCCCCAAGAGTGTCCACCATTATGTCTCATCCAGCTGTGGGTCTAGATATGGTCAATCCAGGTTGCATCTCAGCCCCTGATCGAATTTTGTAAGAAATTCTCTCTCTTTCACTGTCTTTGTTTTACGGGTTTTTAAAAGTAATTTATTTTTATAATGGGGTTTAGCTGCTTTTCACGGCTGTGTTTATGCGGATTTACACCCACTTGACTCACTTCCAGACAGATATCAATACATAGGTTTTAAGATTGTTACTAGTCATATATATTCTTGTGCGGTGAATAGGGGGTGTTGAGTCCCGTTCACTGAGCAAGGAGTAGGTCTTGTGTATTACATATTGGGTGTATGGAACGGTATCTGAGCGAATTTGATCCCCTTGTTTTATGCATCACCCCACCTCACCTTTCCCGTTAAGCAGCCATAGTGTGTTTTCTAAACGTGTGACTCTGTTCTGTTTTGTAATTCAGTTCAAGTGTAGCGGTTTTTACATTCCCTCTATAAGTGATAGCTTATGATAAGTGTCTTTTTCTGTGTGACTTATTTCACTTAGAATCGTCGTACCTAAGTCCACTCATCTTGCTTCTACTAGCCTTATGACATTGATTTCATGTCTGAGTGATATTCCATTGTACATAAGGACCACAACTTTTTTATCCATTTTTCTCTTTCCTGGGATATTTAAGGTGTCATGAAGTGGAGGTTCTTGTCAACAGAGCAGCCCCAAACTTTGGGGTGCCTGTGTCTTGCTCATTTTTAGTTTTCCCAATTTATACGCCCATGAGTGGACGTGCCCTATGCTCCCTAAGCTGTGTTTTTTCGATGTTTCAGGACACACCGTACACTTCTCCAGAGTGGCTGTTGGCAATTTACATCCCGCCCATCAGCGTAGCAAGGCTGCCATTTCTCCATGGCCTGTCCTGCATTTCTGGTTTTGACACTTTTTGCAGCATGCCCCTTTTGGCCGATGGGAAGCGAGACTTCTTTGTAGCGCTGATTTGCCTTTCCAGGTTGCTTGGTTGGCCAAAAAGGGCGTATGCGTTTTTTCCTGAATATATTCAGGAAAAAACGCATACGCCCTTTTTGGCCAAGGGCATCATTGTCCACGTTTTGCCGCTTTTCATGTGCCTTAAAGGCTATTCGAATCTACCTCCTGAAATCTGTTTCCTGCAATTCTGCCTTGCTTTCAAATCCTCTTCGTTGCCTTCCCTCAATATATCTGTGGATGAGAGTTATCCCTTATTACTCTGCGGGTTTCTGAATTGCAGTGTCCCTGAGCTCCATTTTTCAACTGTCTTTTTTGAGAGCTGGCCTCAAAAGCACGGGATTGCCTCAGGCCCTATTCTGGTTCCTGGCAGCAGGCTGAGCCTGTGGTTAATTCTTCTTCCTGATGGGAAAATAGAGTGACCTGTGCCTGTCCCAACAGCTAGATCTAGTCTCTCATTGGTTGCCCCTCTTCCCGTTCATCCTCAGGACAAATTGCAACCTGTAGGGAACAGGAGGTTAAAGGTGCTGATTCTCCAAGTAGGGAGATTGCTAGTAAAGTAGCTGGAATGGCGAACCCGAGCACTAGGAGATGAGAAATGAGGTGCGTTTTAGAAACCTTTCAAAATCACACGGTGTACCATCTTCTGAGTTTCTCATGCATGTTTTCGATGTAGGAAGATGCCCTTGAACCTGGAGACTTGGGACCCATGGGATGGGTACCACGCAGTATTACTTTAAAGGGTCTGCGTTTGCTCACCCATCCTAACCCAACCTTTCAGCCCCAAGACTGTCCACCCTTATGTCTCATCCAGCTGTGCGTGTAGATATGGTCAATCCAGGTTGCATCACAGCCTCTGAACGAATTTTGTAAGAATTTCTCTCTCTTTCACTGTCTTTGTTTTACGGGTTTTTAAAAGTAATTTATTTTTATAATGGGGTTTAGCTGCTTTTCACGGCTGTGTTTATGCGGATTTACACCCACTTGACTCACTTCCAGACAGATATCAATACATAGGTTTTAAGATTGTTACTAGTCACATATATTCTTGGGCGGTGAATAGGGCGTGTTGAGTCCAGTTCACTGAGCAAGGAGTAGGTCTTGTCTATTACATATTGGGTGTATGGAACGGTATCTGAGCGAATTTGAACCCCTTGTTTTATGCATCACCCCACCTCACCTTTCCCGTTAAGCAGCCATAGTGTGTTTTCTAAACGTGTGATTCTGTTCTGTTCTGTAATTCAGTTCAAGTGTAGCGGTTTTTACATTCCCTCTATAAGTGATAGCTTATGATAAGTGTCTTTTTCTGTGTGACTTATTTCACTTAGAATCGTCGTACCTAAGTCCACTCATCTTGCTTCTACTAGCCTTATGACATTGATTTCATGTCTGAGTGTTATTGCATTGTACATAAGGACCACAACTTCTTTATCCATTTTTCTCTTTCCTGGGATATTTAAGGTGTCATGAAGTGGAGGTTCTTGTCAACAGAGCAGCCCTAAACTTTGGTTTGCCTGTGTCTTGCTGATTTTTAGTTTTCCCCATTTATACGCCCATGAGTGGACGTGCCCTATGCTCCCTAAGCTGTGTTTTTTCGATGTTTCAGGACACACCGTACACTTCTCCAGAGTGGCTGTTGGCAGCTTACATCCCGCTCATCAGCGTAGCAAGGCTGCCATTTCTCCATGGCCTGTCCTGCATTTCTGGTTTTGACACTTTTTGCAGCATGGCCCTTTTGACCGATGGGAAGCGAGACTTCTTTGTAGCGCTGATTTGCCTTTCCAGGTTGCTTGGTTGGCCAAAAAGGGCGTATGCGTTTTTTCCTGAATATATTCAGGAAAAAACGCATACGCCCTTCTTGGCCAAGTGCATCATTTTCGACGTTTTGCCGCATTTCATGTGCTTTACAGGCGATTCGAATCTACCTCCTGAAATCTGTTTCCTGCAATTCTGCCTTGCTTTCAAATCCTCTTCGTTGCCTTCCCTCAATATATCTGTGGATGAGAGTTATCATTTATAACTCTGCGGGTTTGTGAATTGCAGTGTCCCTGAGCTCCATTTTTCAACTCGCTTTTTTGGGAGCTGGCCGCAAAAGCGCGGGATTGCCTCAGGCACTATTGTGCTTCTGGGCGGCATGCTGAGCCTGTGATTAATTCTTCTTCCTGATGGGAAAATAGAGTCACCTGTGCCTGTCCCAACACCTAGATCTAGTCTCTCATTGGTTGCCCCTCTTCCCGTTCATTCTCAGGACAAATTGCAACCTGTAGGGAACAGGAGGTTAAAGGTGCTGATTCTCCAAGTAAGTTGATTGCTAGTAAAGTAGCTGGAAAGGCGAACCCGAGCACATGGAGATGAGAAATGGGGTGTGTTTTAGAAACCTTTCAAAATCACACAGTGTACCATCTTCTGAGTTTCTCATGCATGTTTTCGATGTAGGAAGATGCCCTTGAACCTGGAGATTTGGGACCCATGGGATGGGTATCACGCAGTATTACTTTAAAGGGTCTGCGTTTGCTCACCCAACCTCTCAGCCCCAAGAGTGTCCACCCTTATGTCTCATCCAGCTGTGGGTCTAGATATGGTCAATCCAGGTGGCATCACAGCCCCTGAACGAATTTTGTAAGAATTTCTCTCTCTTTCACTGTCTTTGTTTTACGGGTTTTTAAAAGTAATTTATTTTTATAATGGGGTTTAGCTGCTTTTCACGGCTGTGTTTATGCGGATTTACACCCACTTGACTCACTTCCAGACAGATATCAATACATAGGTTTTAAGATTGTTACTAGTCACATATATTGTGCGGTGAATAGGGGGTGTTGAGTCCAGTTCAGGGAGCAAGGAGTAGGTCTTGTCTATTACATATTGGGTGTATGGAACGGTATCTGAGCGAATTTGAACCCCTTGTTTTATGCATCACCCCACCTCACCTTTCCCGTTAAGCAGCCATAGTGTGTTTTCTAAACGTGTGATTCTGTTCTGTTCTGTAATTCAGTTCAAGTGTAGCGGTTTTTACATTCCCTCTATAAGTGATAGCTTATGATAAGTGTCTTTTTCTGTGTGACTTATTTCACTTAGAATCGTCGTACCTAAGTCCACTCATCTTGCTTCTACTAGCCTTATGACATTGATTTCATGTCTGAGTGATATTCCATTGTACAAAAGGACCACAACTTCTTTATCCATTTTTCTCTTTCCTGGGATATTTAAGTTGTCATGAAGTGGAGGTTCTTGTCAACAGAGCAGCCCTAAACTTTGGGGTGCCTGTGTCTTGCTGATTTTTAGTTTTCCCAATTTATACGCCCATGAGTGGACGTGCCCTATGCTCCCTAAGCTGTGCTTTTTCGATGTTTCAGGACACACCGTACACTTCTCCAGAGTGGCTGTTGGCAATTAACATCCCGCCCATCAGCGTAGCAAGGCTGCCATTTCTCCATGGCCTGTCCTGCATTTCTGGTTTTGACACTTTTTGCAGCATGACCCTTTTGACCGATGGGAAGCGAGACTTCTTTGTAGCACTGATTTGCCTTTCCAGGTTGCTTGGTTGGCCAAAAAGGGCGTATGCGTTTTTTCCTGAATATATTCAGGAAAAAACGCATACGCCCTTTTTGGCCAAGGGCATCATTGTCGACGTTTTGCCGCTTTTCATGTGCTTTAAAGGCGATTCGAATCTACCTCCTGAAACCTGTTTCCTGCAATTCTGCCTTGCTTTCAAATCCTCTTCGTTGCCTTCCCTCAATATATTTGTGGACGAGAGTTATCATTTATAACTCAGCAAGTTTATGAATGGCAGTCCCCCTGAGCTCCATTTTTCAACTGTCTTTTTTGGGAGCTGGCCGCAAAAGCACGGGATTGCCTCAGGCCCTATTCTGGTTCCCGGCGGCAGGCTGAGCCTGTGGTTAATTCTTCTTCCTGATGGGAAAATAGAGTGACCTGTGCCTGTCCCAACACCTAGATCTAGTCTCTCATTGGTTTCCCCTCTTCCCGTTCATCCTCAGGACAAATTGCAACCTGTACAGAACAGGAGGTTAAAGGTGCTGATTCTCCAAGTAGGGAGATTGCTAGTGAAGTAGCTGGAATGGCGAACCCGAGCACAAGGAGATGAGAAATGAGGTGCGTTTTAGAAACCTTTCAAAATCACACGGTGTACCTTCTTCTGGGTTCCTCATGCAAGTTTTCGATGTAGGAAGATGCCCTTGAACCTGGAGATTTGGGACCCATGGGATGGGTACCATGCAGTATTACTTTAAAGGGTCTGCGTTTGCTCACCCAACCTCACCCAACCTCTCAGCCCCAAGAGTGTCCACCCTTATGTCTCATCCAGCTGTGGGTCTAGATATGGTCAATCCAGGTTGCATCACAGCCCCTGAACGAATTTTGTAAGAATTTCTCTCTCTTTCACTGTCTTTGTTTTACGGGTTTTTAAAAGTAATTTATTTTTATAATGGGGTTTAGCTGCTTTTCACGGCTGTGTTTATGCGGCTTTACACCCACTTGACTCACTTCCAGACAGATATCAATACATAGGTTTTAAGATTGTTACTAGTCACATAGATTCTTGTGCGGTGAATAGGGGGTGTTGAGTCCAGGTCACTGAGCAAGGAGTAGGTCTTGTCTATTACATATTGGGTGTATGGAACGGTATCTGAGCGAATTTGAACCCCTTGTTTTATGCATCACCCCACCTCACCTTTCCCGTTAAGCAGCCATAGTGTGTTTTCTAAACGTGTGATTCTTTTCTGTTTTGTAATTCAGTTCAAGTGTAGCGGTTTTTACATTCCCTCTATAAGTGATAGCTTATGATAAGTGTCTTTTTCTGTGTGACTTATTTCACTTAGAATCGTCGTACCTAAGTCCACTCATCTTGCTTCTACTAGCCTTATGACATTGATTTCATGTCTGAGTGATATTCCATTGTACATAAGGACCACAACATCTTTATCCATTTTTCTCTTTCCTGGGATATTTAAGGTGTCATGAAGTGGAGGTTCTTGTCAACAGAGCAGCCCTAAACTTTGGGGTGCCTGTGTCTTGCTGATTTTTAGTTTTCCCAATTTATACGCCCATGAGTGGACGTGCCCTATGCTCCCTAAGCTGTGTTTTTTCGATGTTTCAGGACACACCGTACACTTCTACAGAGTGGCTGTTGGCAACTTACATCCCGCCCATCAGCGTAGCAAGGCTGCCATTTCTCCATGGCCTGTCCTGCATTTCTGGTTTTGACACTTTTTGCAGCATGGCCCTTTTGACCGATGGGAAGCGAGACTTCTTTGTAGCGCTGATTTGCCTTTCCAGGTTGCTTGGTTGGCCAAAAAGGGCGTATGCGTTTTTTCCTGAATATATTCAGGAAAAAACGCATACGCCCTTTTTGGCCAAGGGCATCATTGTCGACGTTTTGCCGCTTTTCATGTGCCTTAAAGGCGATTCGAATCTACCTCCTGAAATCTGTTTCCTGCAATTCTGCCTTGCTTTCAAATCCTCTTCGTTGCCTTCCCTCAATATATCTGTGGATGAGAGTTATCACTTATAACTCAGCGGGTTTGTGAATTGCAGTGTCCCTGAGCTCCATTTTTCAACTGTCTTTTTTGAGAGCTGGCCGCAAAAGCACGGGATTGCCTCAGGCCTTATTCTGGTTCCTGGCAGCAGGCTGAGCCTGTGGTTAATTCTTCTTCCTGATGGGAAAATAGAGTGACCTGTGCCTGTCCCAACAGCTAGATCTAGTCTCTCATTGGTTGCCCCTCTTCCCGTTCATCCTCAGGACAAATTGCAACCTGTAGGGAACAGGAGGTTAAAGGTGCTGATTCTCCAAGTAGGGAGATTGCTAGTAAAGTAGCTGGAATGGAGAACCCGAGCACAAGGAGATGAGAAATGAGGTGCGTTTTAGAAACCTTTCAAAATCACACGGTGTACCATCTTCTGAGTTTCTCATGCATGTTTTCGATGTAGGAAGATGCCCTTGAACCTGGAGACTTGGGACCCATGGGATGGGTACCACGCAGTATTACTTTAAAGGGTCTGCGTTTGCTCACCCAACCTCACCCAACCTCTCAGCCCCAAGAGTGTCCACCCTTATGTCTCATCCAGCTGTGCGTGTAGATATGGTCAATCCAGGTTGCATCACAGCCTCTGAACGAATTATGTAAGAATTTCTCTCTCTTTCACTGTCTTTGTTTTACGGGTTTTTAAAAGTAATTTATTTTTATAATGGGGTTTAGCTGCTTTTCAGGGCTGTGTTTATGCGGATTTACACCCACTTGACTCACTTCCAGACAGATATCAATACATAGGTTTTAAGATTGTTACTAGTCACATATATTCTTGTGCGGTGAATAGGGGGTGTTGAGTCCAGTTCACTGAGCAAGGAGTAGGTCTTGTCTATTACATATTGGGTGTATGGAACGGTATCTGAGCGAATTTGAAACCCTTGTTTTATGCATCACCCCACCTCACCTTTCCCGTTAAGCAGCCATAGTGTGTTTTCTAAACGTGTGATTCTGTTCGGTTCTGTAATTCAGTTCAAGTGTAGCGGTTTTTACATTCCCTCTATAAGTGATAGCTTATGATAAGTGTCTTTTTCTGTGTGACTTATTTCACTTAGAATCGTCGTACCTAAGTCCACTCATCTTGCTTCTACTAGCCTTATGACATTGATTTCATGTCTGAGTGATATTGCATTGTACATAAGGACCACAACTTCTTTATCCATTTTTCTCTTTCCTGGGATATTTAAGGTGTCATGAAGTGGAGGTTCTTGTCAACAGAGCAGCCCTAAACTTTGGGGTGCCTGTGTCTTGCTGATTTTTAGTTTTCCCAATTTATACGCCCATGAGTGGACGTGCCCTATGCTCCCTAAGCTGTGTTTTTTCGATGTTTCAGGACACACCGTACACTTCTCCAGAGTGGCTGTTGGGAATTAACATCCCGCCCATCAGCGTAGCAAGGCTGCCATTTCTCCATGGCCTGTCCTGCATTTCTGGTTTTGACACTTTTTGCAGCATGACCCTTTTGACCGATGGGAAGCGAGACTTCTTTGTAGCACTGATTTGCCTTTCCAGGTTGCTTGGTTGGCCAAAAAGGGCGTATGCGGTTTTTCCTGAATATATTCAGGAAAAAACGCATACGCGCTTTTTGGCCAAGGGCATCATTGTCGACGTTTTGCCGCTTTTCATGTGCTTTAAAGGCGATTCAAATCTACCTCCTGAAACCTGTTTCCTGCAATTCTGCCTTGCTTTCAAATCCTCTTCGTTGCCTTCCCTCAATATATTTGTGGACGAGAGTTATCATTTATAACTCAGCAGGTTTGTGAATGGCAGTCCCCCTGAGCTCCATTTTTCAACTGTCTTTTTTGGGAGCGGGCCGCAAAAGCACGGGATTGCCTCAGGCCCTATTCTGGTTCCAGGCGGCAGGCTGAGCCTGTGGTTAATTCTTCTTCCTGATGGGAAAATAGAGTGACCTGTGCTTGTCCCAACACCTAGATTTATTCTCTCATTGGTTTCCCCTCTTCCCGTTCATCCTCAGGACAAATTGCAACCTGTACAGAACAGGAGGTTAAAGGTGCTGATTCTCCAAGTAGGGAGATTGCTAGTGAAGTAGCTGGAATGGCGAACCCGAGCACATGGAGATGAGAAATGAGGTGCGTTTTAGAAACCTTTCAAAATCACACGGTGTACCTTCTTCTGGGTTCCTCATGCAAGTTTTCGATGTAGGAAGATGCCCTTGAACCTGGAGATTTGGGACCCATGGGATGGGTATCACGCAGTATTACTTTAAAGGGTCTGCGTTTGCTCACCCAACCTCTCAGCCCCAAGAGTGTCCACCCTTATGTCTCATCCAGCTGTGGGTCTAGATATGGTCAATCCAGGTGGCATCACAGCCCCTGAACGAATTTTGTAAGAATTTCTCTCTCTTTCACTGTCTTTGTTTTACGGGTTTTTAAAAGTAATTTATTTTTATAATGGGGTTTAGCTGCTTTTCACGGCTGTGTTTATGCGGCTTTACACCCACTTGACTCACTTCCAGACAGATATCAATACATAGGTTTTAAGATTGTTACTAGTCACATATATTCTTGTGCGGTGAATAGGGGGTGTTGAGTCCAGTTCACTGAGCAAGGAGTAGGTCTTGTCTATTACATAGTGGGTGTATGGAACGGTATCTGAGCGAATTTGAACCCCTTGTTTTATGCATCACCCCACCTCACCTTTCCCGTTAAGCAGCCATAGTGTGTTTTCTAAACGTGTGATTCTGTTCTGTTCTGTAATTCAGTTCAAGTGTAGCGGTTTTTACATTCCCTGTATAAGTGATAGCTTATGATAAGTGTCTTTTTCTGTGTGACTTATTTCACTTAGAATCGTCGTACCTAACTCCACTCATCTTGCTTCTACTAGCCTTATGACATTGATTTCATGTCTGAGTGATATTCCATTGTACATAAGGACCACAACTTCTTTATCCATTTTTCTCTTTCCTGGGATATTTAAGGTGTCATGAAGTGGAGGTTCTTGTCAACAGAGCAGCCCTAAACTTTGGGGTGCCTGTGTCTTGCTGATTTTTAGTTTTCCCAATTTATACGCCCATGAGTGGACGTGCCCTATGCTCCCTAAGCTGTGTTTTTTCGATGTTTCAGGACACACCGTACACTTCTCCAGAGTGGCTGTTGGCAATTTACATCCCTCCCATCAGCGTAGCAAGGCTGCCATTTCTCCATGGCCTGTCCTGCATTTCTGGTTTTGACACTTTTTGCAGCATGGCCCTTTTGACCCATGGGAAGCGAGACTTCTTTGTAGCGCTGATTTGCCTTTCCAGGTTGCTTGGTTGGCCAAAAAGGGCGTATGCGTTTTTTCCTGAATATATTCAGGAAAAAACGCATACGCCCTTTTTGGCCAAGGGCATCATTGTCGACGTTTTGCCGCTTTTCATGTGCCTTAAAGGCGATTCGAATCTACCTCCTGAAATCTGTTTCCTGCAATTCTGCCTTGCTTTCAAATCCTCTTCGTTGCCTTCCCTCAATATATCTGTGGATGAGAGTTATCACTTATAACTCTGCGGGTTTGTGAATTGCAGTGTCCCTGAGCTCCATTTTTCAACTGTCTTTTTTGAGAGCTGGCCGCAAAAGCACGGGATTGCCTCAGGCCCTATTCTGGTTCCCGGCGGCAGGCTGAGCCTGTGGTTAATTCTTCTTCCTGATGGGAAAATAGAGTGACCTGTGCCTGTCCCAACACCTAGATCTATTCTCTCATTGGTTTCCCCTCTTCCCGTTCATCCTCAGGACAAATTGCAACCTGTACAGAACAGGAGGTTAAAGGTGCTGATTCTCCAAGTAGGGAGATTGCTAGTGAAGTAGCTGGAATGGCGAACCCGAGCACAAGGAGATGAGAAATGAGGTGCGCTTTAGAAACCTTTCAAAATCACACGGTGTACCTTCTTCTGGGTTCCTCATGCAAGTTTTCGATGTAGGAAGATGCCCTTGAACCTGGAGATTTGGGACCCATGGGATGGGTACCATGCAGTATTACTTTAAAGGGTCTGCGTTTGCTCACCCAACCTCACCCAACCTCTCAGCCCCAAGAGTGTCCACCCTTATGTCTCATCCAGCTGTGGGTCTAGATATGGTCAATCCAGGTTGCATCACAGCCCCTGAACGAATTTTGTAAGAATTTCTCTCTCTTTCACTGTCTTTGTTTTACGGGTTTTTAAAAGTAATTTATTTTTATAATGGGGTTTAGCTGCTTTTCACGGCTGTGTTTATGCGGCTTTACACCCACTTGACTCACTTCCAGACAGATATCAATACATAGGTATTAAGATTGTTACTAGTCACATATATTCTTGTGCGGTGAATAGGGGGTGTTGAGTCCAGGTCACTGAGCAAGGAGTAGGTCTTGTCTATTACATATTGGGTGTATGGAACGGTATCTGAGCGAATTTGAACCCCTTGTTTTATGCATCACCCCACCTCACCTTTCCCGTTAAGCAGCCATAGTGTGTTTTCTAAACGTGTGATTCTGTTCTGTTCTGTAATTCAGTTCAAGTGTAGCGGTTTTTACATTCCCTCTATAAGTGATAGCTTATGATAAGTGTCTTTTTCTGTGTGACTTATTTCACTTAGAATCGTCGTACCTAAGTCCACTCATCTTGCTTCTACTAGCCTTATGACATTGATTTCATGTCTGAGTGATATTGCATTGTACATAAGGACCACAACTTCTTTATCCATTTTTCTCTTTCCTGGGATATTTAAGGTGTCATGAAGTGGAGGTTCTTGTCAACAGAGCAGCCCTAAACTTTGGGGTGCCTGTGTCTTTCTGATTTTTAATTTTCCCAATTTATACGCCCATGAGTGGACGTGCCCTATGCTCCCTAAGCTGTGTTTTTTCGATGTTTCAGGACACACCGTACACTTCTCCAGAGTGGCTGTTGGCAACTTACATCCCGCCCATCAGCGTAGCAAGGCTGCCATTTCTCCATGGCCTGTCCTGCATTTCTGGTTTTGACACTTTTTGCAGCATGTCCCTTTTGACCAATGGGAAGCGAGACTTCTTTGTAATGCTGATTTGCCTTTCCAGGTTGCTTGGTTGGCCAAAAAGTGCGTATGCGTTTTTTCCTGAATATATTCAGGAAAAAACGCATACGCCCTTCTTGGCCAAGGTCATCATTGTCGACGTTTTGCCGCTTTTCATGTGCTTTACAGGCGATTCGAATCTACCTCCTGAAATCTGTTTCCTGCAATTCTGCCTTGCTTTCAAATCCTCTTCGTTGCCTTCCCTCAATATATCTGTGGATGAGAGTTATCATTTATAACTCTGCGGGTTTGTGAATTGCAGTGTCCCTGAGCTCCATTTTTCAACTCGCTTTTTTGGGAGCTGGCCGCAAAAGCGCGGGATTGCCTCAGGCTTTATTGTGCTTCTGGGCGGCAGGCTGAGCCTGTGATTAATTCTTCTTCCTGATGGGAAAATGGAGTGACCTGTGCCTGTCCCAACACCTAGATCTAGTCTCTCATTGGTTGCCCCTCTTCCCGTTCATCCTCAGGAGAAATTGCAACCTGTAGGGAACAGGAGGTTAAAGGTGCTGTTTCTCCAGGTAAGTTGATTGCTAGTAAAGTAGCTGGAAAGGCGAACCCGAGCACAAGGAGATGAGAAATGGGGTGTGTTTTAGAAACCTTTCAAAATCACACGGTGTACCATCTTCTGAGTTTCTCATGCATGTTTTCGATGTAGGAAGATGCCCTTGAACCTGGAGATTTGGGACCCATGGGATGGGTATCACGCAGTATTACTTTAAAGGTTCTGCGTTTGCTCACCCAACCTCTCAGCTCCACGAGTGTCCACCCTTATGTCTCATCCAGCTGTGGGTCTAGATATGGTCAATCCAGGTGGCATCACAGCCCCTGAACGAATTTTGTAAGAATTTCTCTCTCTTTCACTGTCTTTGTTTTACGGGTTTTTAAAAGTAATTTATTTTTATAATGGGGTTTAGCTGCTTTTCACGGCTGTGTTTATGCGGATTTACACCCACTTGACTCACTTCCAGACAGATATCAATACATAGGTTTTAAGATTGTTACTAGTCACATATATTCTTGTGCGGTGAATAGGGGGTGTTGAGACCAGTTCAAGGAGCAAGGAGTAGGGCTTGTCTATTACATATTGGGTGTATGGAACGGTATCTGAGCAAATTTGAACCCCTTGTTTTATGCATCACCCCACCTCACCTTTCCCGTTAAGCAGCCATAGTGTGTTTTCTAAACGTGTGACTCTGTTCTGTTTTGTAATTCAGTTCAAGTGTAGCGGTTTTTACATTCCCTCTATAAGTGATAGCTTATGATAAGTGTCTTTTTCTGTGTGACTTATTTCACTTAGAATCGTCGTACCTAAGTCCACTCATCTTGCTTCTACTAGCCTTATGACATTGATTTCATGTCTGAGTGATATTCCATTGTACATAAGGACCACAACTTTTTTATCCATTTTTCTCTTTCCTGGGATATTTAAGGTGTCATGAAGTGGAGGTTCTTGTCAACAGAGCAGCCCCAAACTTTGGGGTGCCTGTGTCTTGCTGATTTTTAGTTTTCCCTATTTATACGCCCATGAGTGGACGTGCCCTATGCTCACTAAGCTGTGTTTTTTCGATGTTTCAGGACACACCGTACACTTCTCCAGAGTGGCTGTTGGCAATTTACATCCCTCCCATCAGCGTAGCAAGGCTGCCATTTCTCCATGGCCTGTCCTGCATTTCTGGTTTTGACACTTTTTGCAGCATGACCCTTTTGACCGATGGGAAGCGAGACTTCTTTGTAGCACTGATTTGCCTTTCCAGGTTGCTTGGTTGGCCAAAAAGGGCGTATGCGGTTTTTCCTGAATATATTCAGGAAAAAACGCATACGCGCTTTTTGGCCAAGGGCATCATTGTCGACGTTTTGCCGCTTTTCATGTGCTTTAAAGGCGATTCAAATCTACCTCCTGAAACCTGTTTCCTGCAATTCTGCCTTGCTTTCAAATCCTCTTCGTTGCCTTCCCTCAATATATTTGTGGACGAGAGTTATCATTTATAACTCAGCAGGTTTGTGAATGGCAGTCCCCCTGAGCTCCATTTTTCAACTGTCTTTTTTGGGAGCTGGCCGCAAAAGCACGGGATTGCCTCAGGCCCTATTCTGGTTCCCGGCGGCAGGCTGAGCCTGTGGTTAATTCTTCTTCCTGATGGGAAAATAGAGTGACCTGTGCCTGTCCCAACACCTAGATCTAGTCTCTCATTGGTTTCCCCTCTTCCCGTTCATCCTCAGGACAAATTGCAACCTGTACAGAACAGGAGGTTAAAGGTGCTGATTCTCCAAATAGGGAGATTGCTAGTGAAGTAGCTGGAATGGCGAACCCGAGCACATGGAGATGAGAAATGAGGTGCGTTTTAGAAACCTTTCAAAATCACACGGTGTACCTTCTTCTGGGTTCCTCATGCAAGTTTTCGATGTAGGAAGATGCCCTTGAACCTGGAGATTTGGGACCCATGGGATGGGTACCATGCAGTATTACTTTAAAGGGTCTGCGTTTGCTCACCAAACCTCACCCAACCTCTCAGCCCCAAGAGTGTCCACCCTTATGTCTCATCCAGCTGTGGGTCTAGATATGGTCAATCCAGGTTGCATCACAGCCCCTGAACGAATTTTGTAAGAATTTCTCTCTCTTTCACTGTCTTTGTTTTACGGGTTTTTAAAAGTAATTTATTTTTATAATGGGGTTTAGCTGCTTTTCACGGCTGTGTTTATGTGGCTTTACACCCACTTGACTCACTTCCAGACAGATATCAATACATAGGTTTTAAGATTGTTACTAGTCACATATATTCTTGTGCGGTGAATAGGGGGTGTTGAGTCCAGTTCACTGAGCAAGGAGTAGGTCTTGTCTATTACATATTGGGTGTATGGAACGGTATCTGAGCGAATTTGAACCCCTTGTTTTATGCATCACCCCACCTCACCTTTCCCGTTAAGCAGCCATAGTGTGTTTTCTAAACGTGTGATTCTGTTCTGTTCTGTAATTCAGTTCAAGTGTAGCGGTTTTTACATTCCCTGTATAAGTGATAGCTTATGATAAGTGTCTTTTTCTGTGTGACTTATTTCACTTAGAATCGTCATACCTAACTCCACTCATCTTGCTTCTACTAGCCTTATGACATTGATTTCATGTCTGAGTGATATTCCATTGTACATAAGGACCACATCTTCTTTATCCATTTTTCTCTTTCCTGGGATATTTAAGGTGTCATGAAGTGGAGGTTCTTGTCAACAGAGCAGCCCTAAACTTTGGGGTGCCTGTGTCTTGCTGATTTTTAGTTTTCCCAATTTATACGCCCATGAGTGGACGTGCCCTATGCTCCCTAAGCTGTGTTTTTTCGATGTTTCAGGACACACCGTACACTTCTCCAGATTGGCTGTTGGCAATTAACATCCCGCCCATCGGCGTAGCAAGGCTGCCATTTCTCCATGGCCTGTCCTGCATTTCTGGTTTTGACACTTTTTGCAGCATGACCCTTTTGACCGATGGGAAGCGAGACTTCTTTGTAGCACTGATTTGCCTTTCCAGGTTGCTTGGTTGGCCAAAAAGGGCGTATGCGGTTTTTCCTGAATATATTCAGGAAAAAACGCATAAGCCCTTTTTGGCCAAGGGCAACATTGTCGACGTTTTGTCGCTTTTCATGTGCTTTAAAGGCGATTCGAATCTACCTCCTGAAACCTGTTTCCTGCAATTCTGCCTTGCTTTCAAATCCTCTTCGTTGCCTTCCCTCAATATATTTGTGGACGAGAGTTATCATTTATAACTCAGCAGGTTTGTGAATGGCAGTCCCCCTGAGCTCCATTTTTCAACTGTCTTTTTTGGCAGCTGGCCGCAAAAGCACGGGATTGCCTCAGGCCCTATTCTGGTTCCCGGCGGCAGGCTGAGCCTGTGGTTAATTCTTCTTCCTGATGGGAAAATAGAGTGACCTGTGCCTGTCCCAACACCTAGATCTATTCTCTCATTGGTTTCCCCTCTTCCCGTTCATCCTCAGGACAAATTGCAACCTGTACAGAACAGGAGGTTAAAGGTGCTGATTCTCCAAGTAGGGAGATTGCTAGTGAAGTAGCTGGAATGGCGAACCCGAGCACAAGGAGATGAGAAATGAGGTGCGTTTTAGAAACCTTTCAAAATCACACGGTGTACCTTCTTCTGGGTTCCTCATGCAAGTTTTCGATGTAGGAAGATGCCCTTGAACCTTGAGATTTGGGACCCATGGGATGGGTACCATGCAGTATTACTTTAAAGGGTCTGCGTTTGCTCACCCAACCTCACCCAACCTCTCAGCCCCAAGAGTGTCCACCCTTATGTCTCATCCAGCTGTGGGTCTAGATATGGTCAATCCAGGTTGCATCACAGCCCCTGAACGAATTTTGTAAGAATTTCTCTCTCTTTCACTGTCTTTGTTTTACGGGTTTTTAAAAGTAATTTATTTTTATAATGGGGTTTAGCTGCTTTTCACGGCTGTGTTTATGCGGCTTTACACCCACTTGACTCACTTCCAGACAGATATCAATACATAGGTTTTAAGATTGTTACTAGTCACATATATTCTTGTGCGGTGAATAGGGGGTGTTGAGTCCAGGTCACTGAGCAAGGAGTAGGTCTTGTCTATTACATATTGGGTGTATGGAACGGTATCTGAGCGAATTTGAACCCCTTGTTTTATGCATCACCCCACCTCACCTTTCCCGTTAAGCAGCCATAGTGTGTTTTCTAAACGTGTGATTCTGTTCTGTTCTGTAATTCAGTTCAAGTGTAGCGGTTTTTACATTCCCTGTATAAGTGATAGCTTATGATAAGTGTCTTTTTCTGTGTGACTTATTTCACTTAGAATCGTCGTACCTAAGTCCACTCATCTTGCTTCTACTAGCCTTATGACATTGATTTCATGTCTGAGTGATATTGCATTGTACATAAGGACCACAACTTCTTTATCCATTTTTCTCTTTCCTGGGATATTTAAGGTGTCATGAAGTGGAGGTTCTTGTCAACAGAGCAGCCCTAAACTTTGGGGTGCCTGTGTCTTGCTGATTTTTAGTTTTCCCAATTTATACGCCCATGAGTGGACGTGCCCTATGCTCCCTAAGCTGTGTTTTTTCGATGTTTCAGGACACACCGTACACTTCTCCAGAGTGGCTGTTGGCAATTTACATCCCTCCCATCAGCGTAGCAAGGCTGCCATTTCTCCATGGCCTGTCCTGCATTTCTGGTTTTGACACTTTTTGCAGCATGGCCCTTTTGACCCATGGGAAGCGAGACTTCTTTGTAGCGCTGATTTGCCTTTCCAGGTTGCTTGGTTGGCCAAAAAGGGCGTATGCGTTTTTTCCTGAATATATTCAGGAAAAAACGCATACGCCCTTTTTGGCCAAGGGCATCATTGTCGACGTTTTGCCGCTTTTCATGTGCCTTAAAGGCGATTCGAATCTACCTCCTGAAATCTGTTTCCTGCAATTCTGCCTTGCTTTCAAATCCTCTTCGTTGCCTTCCCTCAATATATCTGTGGATGAGAGTTATCACTTATAACTCTGCGGGTTTGTGAATTGCAGTGTCCCTGAGCTCCATTTTTCAACTGTCTTTTTTGAGAGCTGGCCGCAAAAGCACGGGATTGCCTCAGGCCCTATTCTGGTTCCTGGCAGCAGGCTGAGCCTGTGGTTAATTCTTCTTCCTGATGGGAAAATAGAGTGACCTGTGCCTGTCCCAACAGCTAGATCTAGTCTCTCATTGGTTGCCCCTCTTCCCGTTCATCCTCAGGACAAATTGCAACCTGTAGGGAACAGGAGGTTAAAGGTGCTGATTCTCCAAGTAGGGAGATTGCTAGTAAAGTAGCTGGAATGGCGAACCCGAGCACAAGGAGATGAGAAATGAGGTGCGTTTTAGAAACCTTTCAAAATCACACGGTGTACCATCTTCTGAGTTTCTCATGCATGTTTTCGATGTAGGAAGATGCCCTTGAACCTGGAGACTTGGGACCCATGGGATGGGTACCACGCAGTATTACTTTAAAGGGTCTGCGTTTGCTCACCCAACCTCACCCAACCTCTCAGCCCCAAGAGTGTCCACCCTTATGTCTCATCCAGCTGTGCGTGTAGATATGGTCAATCCAGGTTGCATCACAGCCTCTGAACGAATTATGTAAGAATTTCTCTCTCTTTCACTGTCTTTGTTTTACGGGTTTTTAAAAGTAATTTATTTTTATAATGGGGTTTAGCTGCTTTTCACGGCTGTGTTTATGCGGATTTACACCCACTTGACTCACTTCCAGACAGATATCAATACATAGGTTTTAAGATTGTTACTAGTCACATATATTCTTGTGCGGTGAATAGGGGGTGTTGAGTCCAGTTCACTGAGCAAGGAGTAGGTCTTGTCTATTACATAGTGGGTGTATGGAACGGTATCTGAGCGAATTTGGACCCCTTGTTTTATGCATCACCCCACCTCACCTTTCCCGTTAAGCAGCCATAGTGTGTTTTCTAAACGTGTGATTCTGTTCTGTTCTGTAATTCAGTTCAAGTGTAGCGGTTTTTACATTCCCTCTATAAGTGATAGCTTATGATAAGTGTCTTTTTCTGTGTGACTTATTTCACTTAGAATCGTCGTACCTAAGTCCACTCATCTTGCTTCTACTAGCCTTATGACATTGATTTCATGTCTGAGTGATATTGCATTGTACATAAGGACCACAACTTCTTTATCCATTTTTCTCTTTCCTGGGATATTTAAGGTGTCATGAAGTGGAGGTTCTTGTCAACAGAGCAGCCCTAAACTTTGGGGTGCCTGTGTCTTGCTGATTTTTAGTTTTCCCAATTTATACGCCCATGAGTGGACGTGCCCTATGCTCCCTAAGCTGTGTTTTTTCGATGTTTCAGGACACACCGTACACTTCTCCAGAGTGGCTGTTGGCAATTAACATCCTGCCCATCGGCGTAGCAAGGCTGCCATTTCTCCATGGCCTGTCCTGCATTTCTGGTTTTGACACTTTTTGCAGCATGACCCTTTTGACCGATGGGAAGCGAGACTTCTTTGTAGCACTGATTTGCCTTTCCAGGTTGCTTGGTTGGCCAAAAAGGGCGTATGCGGTTTTTCCTGAATATATTCAGGAAAAAACGCATACGCCCTTTTTGGCCAAGGGCAACATTGTCGACGTTTTGCCGCTTTTCATGTGCTTTAAAGGCGATTCGAATCTACCTCCTGAAACCTGTTTCCTGCAATTCTGCCTTGCTTTCAAATCCTCTTCGTTGCCTTCCCTCAATATATTTGTGGACGAGAGTTATCATTTATAACTCAGCAGGTTTGTGAATGGCAGTCCCCCTGAGCTCCATTTTTCAACTGTCTTTTTTGGGAGCTGGCCGCAAAAGCACGGGATTGCCTCAGGCCCTATTCTGGTTCCCGGCGGCAGGCTGAGCCTGTGGTTAATTCTTCTTCCTGATGGGAAAATAGAGTGACCTGTGCCTGTCCCAACACCTAGATCTATTCTCTCATTGGTTTCCCCTCTTCCCGTTCATCCTCAGGACAAATTGCAACCTGTACAGAACAGGAGGTTAAAGGTGCTGATTCTCCAAGTAAGTTGATTGCTAGTAAAGTAGCTGGAAAGGCGAACCCGAGCACAAGGAGATGAGAAATGGGGTGTGTTTTAGAAACCTTTCAAAATCACACGGTGTACCATCTTCTGAGTTTCTCATGCACTTTTTCGATGTAGGAAGATGCCCTTGAACCTGGAGATTTGGGACCCATGGGATGGGTATCACGCAGTATTACTTTAAAGGGTCTGCGTTTGCTCACCCAACCTCTCAGCCCCAAGAGTGTCCACCCTTATGTCTCATCCAACTGTGGGTCTAGATATGGTCAATCCAGGTGGCATCACAGCCCCTGAACGAATTTTGTAAGAATTTCTCTCTCTTTCACTGTCTTTGTTTTACGGGTTTTTAAAAGTAATTTATTTTTATAATGGGGTTTAGCTGCTTTTCACGGCTGTGTTTATGCGGCTTTACACCCACTTGACTCACTTCCAGACAGATATCAATACATAGGTTTTACGATTGTTACTAGTCACATATATTCTTGTGCGGTGAATAGGGGGTGTTGAGTCCAGTTCACTGAGCAAGGAGTAGGTCTTGTCTATTACATATTGGGTGTATGGAACGGTATCTGAGCGAATTTGAACCCCTTGTTTTATGCATCACCCCACCTCACCTTTCCCGTTAAGCAGCCATAGTGTGTTTTCTAAACGTGTGACTCTGTTCTGTTTTGTAATACAGTTCAAGTGTAGCGGTTTTTACATTCCCTCTATAAGTGATAGCTTATGATAAGTGTCTTTTTCTGTGTGACTTATTTCACTTAGAATCGTCGTACCTAAGTCCACTCATCTTGCTTCTACTAGCCTTATGACATTGATTTCATGTCTGAGTGATATTCCATTGTACATAAGGACCACAACTTTTTTATCCATTTTTCTCTTTCCTGGGATATTTAAGGTGTCATGAAGTGGAGGTTCTTGTCAACAGAGCAGCCCCAAACTTTGGGGTGCCTGTGTCTTGCTGATTTTTAGTTTTCCCAATTTATACGCTCATGAGTGGACGTGCCCTATGCTCACTAAGCTGTGTTTTTTCGATGTTTCAGGACACACCGTACACTTCTCCAGATTGGCTGTTGGCAATTTACATCCCGTCCATCAGCGTAGCAAGGCTGCCATTTCTCCATGGCCTGTCCTGCATTTCTGGTTTTGACACTTTTTGCAGCATGGCCCTTTTGACCCATGGGAAGCGAGACTTCTTTGTAGCGCTGATTTGCCTTTCCAGGTTGCTTGGTTGGCCAAAAAGGGCGTATGCGTTTTTTCCTGAATATATTCAGGAAAAAACGCATACGCCCTTTTTGGCCAAGGGCATCATTGTCGACGTTTTGCCGCTTTTCATGTGCCTTAAAGGCGATTCGAATCTACCTCCTGAAATCTGTTTCCTGCAATTCTGCCTTGCTTTCAAATCCTCTTCGTTGCCTTCCCTCAATATATCTGTGGATGAGAGTTATCACTTATAACTCTGCGGGTTTGTGAATTGCAGTGTCCCTGAGCTCCATTTTTCAACTGTCTTTTTTGAGAGCTGGCCGCAAAAGCACGGGATTGCCTCAGGCCCTATTCTGGTTCCTGGCAGCAGGCTGAGCCTGTGGTTAATTCTTCTTCCTGATGGGAAAATAGAGTGACCTGTGCCTGTCCCAACAGCTAGATCTAGTCTCTCATTGGTTGCCCCTCTTCCCGTTCATCCTCAGGACAAATTGCAACCTGTAGGGAACAGGAGGTTAAAGGTGCTGATTCTCCAAGTAGGGAGATTGCTAGTAAAGTAGCTGGAATGGCGAACCCGAGCACAAGGAGATGAGAAATGAGGTGCGTTTTAGAAAACTTTCAAAATCACACGGTGTACCATCTTCTGAGTTTCTCATGCATGTTTTCGATGTAGGAAGATGACCTTGAACCTGGAGACTTGGGACCCATGGGATGGGTACCACGCAGTATTACTTTGAAGGGTCTGCGTTTGCTCACCCAACCTAAACCAACCTTTCAGCCCCAAGAGTGTCCACCCTTATGTCTCATCCAGCTGTGCGTGTAGATATGGTCAATCCAGGTTGCATCACAGCCTCTGAACGAATTTTGTAAGAATTTCTCTCTCTTTCACTGTCTTTGTTTTACGGGTTTTTAAAAGTAATTTATTTTTATAATGGGGTTTAGCTGCTTTTCACGGCTGTGTTTATGCGGCTTTACACCCACTTGACTCACTTCCAGACAGATATCAATACATAGGTTTTAAGATTCTTACTAGTCACATATATTCTTGTGCGGTGAATAGGGGGTGTTGAGTCCAGTTCACGGAGCAAGGAGTAGGTCTTGTCTATTACATATTGGGTGTATGGAACGGTATCTGAGCGAATTTGAAACCCTTGTTTTATGCATCACCCCACCTCACCTTTCCCGTTAAGCAGCCATAGTGTGTTTTCTAAACGTGTGACTCTGTTCTGTTTTGTAATTCAGTTCAAGTGTAGCGGTTTTTACATTCCCTCTATAAGTGATAGCTTATGATAAGTGTCTTTTTCTGTGTGACTTATTTCACTTAGAATCGTCGTACCTAAGTCCACTCATCTTGCTTCTACTAGCCTTATGACATTGATTTCATGTCTGAGTGATATTCCATTGTACATAAAGACCACAACTTCTTTATCCATTTTTCTCTTTCCTGGGATATTTAAGGTGTCATGAAGTGGAGGTTCTTGTCAACAGAGCAGCCCCAAACTTTGGGGTGCCTGTGTCTTGCTGATTTTTAGTTTTCCCAATTAATACGCCCATGAGTGGATGTGCCCTATGCTCACTAAGCTGTGTTTTTTCGATGTTTCAGGACACACCGTACACTTCTCCAGAGTGGCTGTTGGCAATTTACATCCCGCCCATCAGCGTAGCAAGGCTGCCATTTCTCCATGGCCTGTCCTGCATTTCTTGTTTTGACACTTTTTGCAGCATGGGCCTTTTGACCCATGGGAAGCGAGACTTCTTTGTAGCGCTGAATTGCATTTCCAGGTTGCTTGGTTGGCAAAAAAGGGCGTATGCGTTTTTTCCTGAATATATTCAGGAAAAAACGCATACGCCCTTTTTGGCCAAGGGCATCATTGTCCACGTTTTGCCGCTTTTCATGTGCCTTAAAGGCGATTCGAATCTACCTCCTGAAACCTGTTTCCTGCAATTCTGCCTTGCTTTCAAATCCTCTTCGTTGACTTCCCTCAATATATCTGTGGATGAGAGTTATCACTTATAACTCTGCGGGTTTGTGAATTGCAGTGTCCCTGAGCTCCATTTTTCAACTGTCTTTTTTGAGAGCTGGCCGCAAAAGCACGGGATTGCCTCAGGCCCTATTCTGGTTCCTGGAAGCAGGCTGAGCCTGTGGTTAATTCTTCTTCCTGATGGGAAAATAGAGTCACCTGTGCCTGTCCCAACAGCTAGATCTAGTCTCTCATTGGTTGCCCCTCTTCCCGTTCATCCTCAGGACAAATTGCAACCTGTAGGGAACAGGAGGTTAAAGGTGCTGATTCTCCAAGTAGGGAGATTGCTAGTAAAGTAGCTGGAATGGCGAACCCGAGCACAAGGAGATGAGAAATGAGGTGCGTTTTAGAAACCTTTCAAAATCACACGGTGTACCATCTTCTGAGTTTCTCATGCATGTTTTCGATGTAGGAAGATGCCCTTGAACCTGGAGACTTGGGACCCATGGGATGGGTACCACGCAGTATTACTTTAAAGGGTCTGCGTTTGCTCACCCAACCTCTCAGCCCCAAGAGTGTCCACCCTTATGTCTCATCCAGCTGTGGGTCTAGATATGGTCAATCCAGGGGGCATCACAGCCCCTGAACGAATTTTGTAAGAATTTCTCTCTCTTTCACTGTCTTTGTTTTACGGGTTTTTAAAAGTAATTTATTTTTATAATGGGGTTTAGCTGCTTTTCACGGCTGTGTTTATGCGGCTTTACACCCACTTGACTCACTTCCAGACAGATATCAATACATAGGTTTTACGATTGTTACTAGTCACATATATTCTTGTGCGGTGAATAGGGGGTGTTGAGTCCAGTTCACTGAGCAAGGAGTAGGTCTTGTCTATTACATATTGGGTGTATGGAACGGTATCTGAGCGAATTTGAACCCCTTGTTTTATGCATCACCCCACCTCACCTTTCCCGTTAAGCAGCCATAGTGTGTTTTCTAAACGTGTGATTCTGTTCTGTTCTGTAATTCAGTTCAAGTGTAGCGGTTTTTACATTCCCTCTATAAGTGATAGCTTATGATAAGTGTCTTTTTCTGTGTGACTTATTTCACTTAGAATCGTCGTACCTAAGTCCACTCATCTTGCTTCTACTAGCCTTATGACATTGATTTCATGTCTGAGTGATATTCCATTGTACATAAGGACCACAACTTCTTTATCCATTTTTCTCTTTCCTGGGATATTTAAGGTGTCATGAAGTGGAGGTTCTTGTCAACACAGCAGCCCCAAACTTTGGGGTGCCTGTGTCTTGCTGATTTTTAGTTTTCCCAATTTATACGCCCATGAGTGGACGTGCCCTGTGCTCACTAAGCTGTGTTTTTTCGATGTTTCAGGACACACCGTACACTTCTCCAGAGTGGCTGTTGGCAATTTACATCCCGCCCATCAGCGTAGCAAGGCTGCCATTTCTCCATGGCCTGTCCTGCATTTCTGGTTTTGACACTTTTTGCAGCATGGCCCTTTTGACCCATGGGAAGCGAGACTTCTTTGTAGCGCTGATTTGCCTTTCCAGGTTGCTTGGTTGGCCAAAAAGGGCGTATGCGTTTTTTCCTGAATATATTCAGGAAAAAACGCATACGCCCTTTTTGGCCAAGGGCATCATTGTCGACGTTTTGCCGCTTTTCATGTGCTTTACAGGCGATTCGAATCTACCTCCTGAAATCTGTTTCCTGCAATTCTGCCTTGCTTTCAAATCCTCTTCGTTGCCTTCCCTCAATATATCTGTGTATGAGAGTTATCATTTATAACTCTGCGGGTTTGTGAATTGCAGTGTCCCTGAGCTCCATTTTTCAAGTCGCTTTTTTGGGAGCTGGCCGCAAAAGCGCGGGATTGCCTCAGGCCCTATTGTGCTTCTGGGCTGCAGGCTGAGCCTGTGATTAATTCTTCTTCCTGATGGGAAAATAGAGTGACCTGTGCCTGTCCCAACAGCTAGATCTAGTCTCTCATTGGTTGCCCCTCTTCCCGTTCATCCTCAGGACAAATTGCAACCTGTAGGGAACAGGAGGTTAAAGGTGCTGATTCTCCAAGTAGGGAGATTGCTAGTAAAGTAGCTGGAATGGCGAACCCGAGCACAAGGAGATGAGAAATGAGGTGCGTTTTAGAAACCTTTCAAAATCACACGGTGTACCATCTTCTGAGTTTCTCATGCATGTTTTCGATGTAGGAAGATGCCCTTGAACCTGGAGACTTGGGACCCATGGGATGGGTACCACGCAGTATTACTTTAAAGGGTCTGCGTTTGCTCACCCAACCTCTCAGCCCCAAGAGTGTCCACCCTTATGTCTCATCCAGCTGTGGGTCTAGATATGGTCAATCCAGGCGGCATCACAGCCCCTGAACGAATTTTGTAAGAATTTCTCTCTCTTTCACTGTCTTTGTTTTACGTGTTTTTAAAAGTAATTTATTTTTATAATGGGGTTTAGCTGCTTTTCACGGCTGTGTTTATGCGGCTTTACACCCACTTGACTCACTTCCAGACAGATATCAATACATAGGTTTTAAGATTGTTACTAGTCACATATATTCTTGTGCGGTGAATAGGGGGTGTTGAGTCCAGTTCACTGAGCAAGGAGTAGGTCTTGTCTATTACATATTGGGTGTATGGAACGGTATCTGAGCGAAATTGAACCCCTTGTTTTATGCATCACCCCACCTCACCTTTCCCGTTAAGCAGCCATAGTGTGTTTTCTAAACGTGTGACTCTGTTCTGTTTTGTAATTCAGTTCAAGTGTACCGGTTTTTACATTCCCTCTATAAGTGATAGCTTATGATAAGTGTCTTTTTCTCTGTGACTTATTTCCCTTAGAATCGTCGTACCTAAGTCCACTCATCTTGCTTCTACTAGCCTTATGACATTGATTTCATGTCTGAGTGATATTCCATTGTACATAAGGACCACAACTTTTTTATCCATTTTTCTCTTTCCTGGGATATTTAAGGTGTCATGAAGTGGAGGTTCTTGTCAACAGAGCAGCCCCAAACTTTGGGGTGCCTGTGTCTTGCTGATTTTTAGTTTTCCCAATTTATACGCCCATGAGTGGACGTGCCCTATGCTCACTAAGCTGTGTTTTTTCGATGTTTCAGGACACACCGTACACTTCTCCAGAGTGGCTGTTGGCAATTTACATCCCTCCCATCAGCGTAGCAAGGCTGCCATTTCTCCATGGCCTGTCCTGCATTTCTGGTTTTGACACTTTTTGCAGCATGGCCCTTTTGACCCATGGGAATCGAGACTTCTTTGTAGCGCTGATTTGCCTTTCCAGGTTGCTTGGTTGGCCAAAAAGGGCGTATGCGTTTTTTCCTGAATATATTCAGGAAAAAACGCATACGCCCTTTTTGGCCAAGGGCATCATTGTCGACGTTTTGCCGCTTTTCATGTGCCTTAAAGGCGATTCGAATCTACCTCCTGAAATCTGTTTCCTTCAATTCTGCCTTGCTTTCAAATCCTCCTCGTTGACTTCCCTCAATATATCTGTGGATGAGAGTTATCACTTATAACTCTGGGGGTTTGTGAATTGCAGTGTCCCTGAGCTCCATTTTTCAACTCGCTTTTTTGGGAGCTGGCCGCAAAAGCGCGGGATTGCCTCAGGCCCTATTGTGCTTCTGGGCGGCAGGCTGAGCCTGTGATTAATTCTTCTTCCTGATGGGAAAATAGAGTGACCTGTGCCTGTCCCAACACCTAGATCTAGTCTCTCATTGGTTGCCCTTCTTCCCGTTCATCCTCAGGACAAATTGCAACCTGTAGGGAACAGGAGGTTAAAGGTGCTGATTCTCCAAGTAAGTTGATTGCTAGTAAAGTAGCTGGAAAGGCGAACCCGAGCACAAGGAGATGAGAAATGGGGTGTGTTTTAGAAACCTTTCAAAATCACACGGTGTACCATCTTCTGAGTTTCTCATGCACTTTTTCGATGTAGGAAGATGCCCTTGAACCTGGAGACTTGGGACCCATGGGATGGGTACCACGCAGTATTACTTTAAAGGGTCTGCGTTTGCTCACCCAACCTCTCAGCCCCAAGAGTGTCCACCCTTATGTCTCATCCAGCTGTGGGTCTAGATATGGTCAATCCAGGCGGCATCACAGCCCCTGAACGAATTTTGTAAGAATTTCTCTCTCTTTCACTGTCTTTGTTTTACGTGTTTTTAAAAGTAATTTATTTTTATAATGGGGTTTAGCTGCTTTTCACGGCTGTGTTTATGCGGCTTTACACCCACTTGACTCACTTCCAGACAGATATCAATACATAGGTTTTAAGATTGTTACTAGTCACATATATTCTTGTGCGGTGAATAGGGGGTGTTGAGTCCAGTTCACTGAGCAAGGAGTAGGTCTTGTCTATTACATATTGGGTGTATGGAACGGTATCTGAGCGAATTTGAACCCCTTGTTTTATGCATCACCCCACCTCACCTTTCCCGTTAAGCAGCCATAGTGTGTTTTCTAAACGTGTGACTCTGTTCTGTTTTGTAATTCAGTTCAAGTGTACCGGTTTTTACATTCCCTCTATAAGTGATAGCTTATGATAAGTGTCTTTTTCTCTGTGACTTATTTCCCTTAGAATCGTCGTACCTAAGTCCACTCATCTTGCTTCTACTAGCCTTATGACATTGATTTCATGTCTGAGTGATATTCCATTGTACATAAGGACCACAACTTTTTTATCCATTTTTCTCTTTCCTGGGATATTTAAGGTGTCATGAAGTGGAGGTTCTTGTCAACAGAGCAGCCCCAAACTTTGGGGTGCCTGTGTCTTGCTGATTTTTAGTTTTCCCAATTTATACGCCCATGAGTGGACGTGCCCTATGCTCACTAAGCTGTGTTTTTTCGATGTTTCAGGACACACCGTACACTTCTCCAGAGTGGCTGTTGGCAATTTACATCCCTCCCATCAGCGTAGCAAGGCTGCCATTTCTCCATGGCCTGTCCTGCATTTCTGGTTTTGACACTTTTTGCAGCATGGCCCTTTTGACCCATGGGAATCGAGACTTCTTTGTAGCGCTGATTTGCCTTTCCAGGTTGCTTGGTTGGCCAAAAAGGGCGTATGCGTTTTTTCCTGAATATATTCAGGAAAAAACGCATATGCCCTTTTTGGCCAAGGGCATCATTGTCGACGTTTTGCCGCTTTTCATGTGCCTTAAAGGCGATTCGAATCTACCTCCTGAAATCTGTTTCCTTCAATTCTGCCTTGCTTTCAAATCCTCCTCGTTGACTTCCCTCAATATATCTGTGGATGAGAGTTATCACTTATAACTCTGGGGGTTTGTGAATTGCAGTGTCCCTGAGCTCCATTTTTCAACTCGCTTTTTTGGGAGCTGGCCGCAAAAGCGCGGGATTGCCTCAGGCCCTATTGTGCTTCTGGGCGGCAGGCTGAGCCTGTGATTAATTCTTCTTCCTGATGGGAAAATAGAGTGACCTGTGCCTGTCCCAACACCTAGATCTAGTCTCTCATTGGTTGCCCTTCTTCCCGTTCATCCTCAGGACAAATTGCAACCTGTAGGGAACAGGAGGTTAAAGGTGCTGATTCTCCAAGTAAGTTGATTGCTAGTAAAGTAGCTGGAAAGGCGAACCCGAGCACAAGGAGATGAGAAATGGGGTGTGTTTTAGAAACCTTTCAAAATCACACGGTGTACCATCTTCTGAGTTTCTCATGCACTTTTTCGATGTAGGAAGATGCCCTTGAACCTGGAGATTTGGGACCCATGGGATGGGTATCACGCAGTATTACTTTAAAGGGTCTGCGTTTGCTCACCCAACCTCTCAGCCCCAAGAGTGTCCACCCTTATGTCTCATCCAACTGTGGGTCTAGATATGGTCAATCCAGGTGGCATCACAGCCCCTGAACGAATTTTGTAAGAATTTCTCTCTCTTTCACTGTCTTTGTTTTACGGGTTTTTAAAAGTAATTTATTTTTATAATGGGGTTTAGCTGCTTTTCACGGCTGTGTTTATGCGCCTTTACACCCACTTGACTCACTTCCAGACAGATATCAATACATAGGTTTTAAGATTGTTACTAGTCACATATATTCTTGTGCGGTGAATAGGGGGTGTTGATTCCAGTTCACGGAGCAAAGAGTAGGTCTTGTCTATTACATATTGGGTGTATGGAACGGTATCTGAGCGAATTTGAACCCCTTGTTTTATGCATCACCACACCTCACCTTTCCCGTTAAGCAGCCATAGTGTGTTTTCTAAACGTGTGACTCTGTTCTGTTTTGTAATTCAGTTCAAGTGTAGCGGTTTTTACATTCCCTCTATAAGTGATAGCTTATGATAAGTGTCTTTTTCTGTGTGACTTATTTCACTTAGAATCGTCGTACCTAAGTCCACTCATCTTGCTTCTACTAGCCTTATGACATTGATTTCATGTCTGAGTGATATTCCATTGTACATAAAGACCACAACTTCTTTATCCATTTTTCTCTTTCCTGGGATATTTAAGGTGTCATGAAGTGGAGGTTCTTGTCAACAGAGCAGCCCCAAACTTTGGGGTGCCTGTGTCTTGCTGATTTTTAGTTTTCCCAATTAATACGCCCATGAGTGGATGTGCCCTATGCTCACTAAGCTGTGTTTTTTCGATGTTTCAGGACACACCGTACACTTCTCCAGAGTGGCTGTTGGCAATTTACATCCCGCCCATCAGCGTAGCAAGGCTGCCATTTCTCCATGGCCTGTCCTGCATTTCTTGTTTTGACACTTTTTGCAGCATGGCCCTTTTGACCCATGGGAAGCGAGACTTCTTTGTAGCGCTGAATTGCATTTCCAGGTTGCTTGGTTGGCAAAAAAGGGCGTATGCGTTTTTTCCTGAATATATTCAGGAAAAAACGCATACGCCCTTTTTGGCCAAGGGCATCATTGTCCACGTTTTGCCGCTTTTCATGTGCCTTAAAGGCGATTCGAATCTACCTCCTGAAACCTGTTTCCTGCAATTCTGCCTTGCTTTCAAATCCTCTTCGTTGACTTCCCTCAATATATCTGTGGATGAGAGTTATCACTTATAACTCTGCGGGTTTGTGAATTGCAGTGTCCCTGAGCTCCATTTTTCAACTGTCTTTTTTGAGAGCTGGCCGCAAAAGCACGGGATTGCCTCAGGCCCTATTCTGGTTCCTGGAAGCAGGCTGAGCCTGTGGTTAATTCTTCTTCCTGATGGGAAAATAGAGTGACCTGTGCCTGTCCCAACAGCTAGATCTAGTCTCTCATTGGTTGCCCCTCTTCCCGTTCATCCTCAGGACAAATTGCAACCTGTAGGGAACAGGAGGTTAAAGGTGCTGATTCTCCAAGTAGGGAGATTGCTAGTAAAGTAGCTGGAATGGCGAACCCGAGCACAAGGAGATGAGAAATGAGGTGCGTTTTAGAAACCTTTCAAAATCACACGGTGTACCATCTTCTGAGTTTCTCATGCATGTTTTCGATGTAGGAAGATGCCCTTGAACCTGGAGACTTGGGACCCATGGGATGGGTACCACGCAGTATTACTTTAAAGGGTCTGCGTTTGCTCACCCAACCTCTCAGCCCCAAGAGTGTCCACCCTTATGTCTCATCCAGCTGTGGGTCTAGATATGGTCAATCCAGGGGGCATCACAGCCCCTGAACGAATTTTGTAAGAATTTCTCTCTCTTTCACTGTCTTTGTTTTACGGGTTTTTAAAAGTAATTTATTTTTATAATGGGGTTTAGCTGCTTTTCACGGCTGTGTTTATGCGGCTTTACACCCACTTGACTCACTTCCAGACAGATATCAATACATAGGTTTTACGATTGTTACTAGTCACATATATTCTTGTGCGGTGAATAGGGGGTGTTGAGTCCAGTTCACTGAGCAAGGAGTAGGTCTTGTCTATTACATATTGGGTGTATGGAACGGTATCTGAGCGAATTTGAACCCCTTGTTTTATGCATCACCCCACCTCACCTTTCCCGTTAAGCAGCCATAGTGTGTTTTCTAAACGTGTGATTCTGTTCTGTTCTGTAATTCAGTTCAAGTGTAGCGGTTTTTACATTCCCTCTATAAGTGATAGCTTATGATAAGTGTCTTTTTCTGTGTGACTTATTTCACTTAGAATCGTCGTACCTAAGTCCACTCATCTTGCTTCTACTAGCCTTATGACATTGATTTCATGTCTGAGTGATATTCCATTGTACATAAGGACCACAACTTCTTTATCCATTTTTCTCTTTCCTGGGATATTTAAGGTGTCATGAAGTGGAGGTTCTTGTCAACACAGCAGCCCCAAACTTTGGGGTGCCTGTGTCTTGCTGATTTTTAGTTTTCCCAATTTATACGCCCATGAGTGGACGTGCCCTGTGCTCACTAAGCTGTGTTTTTTCGATGTTTCAGGACACACCGTACACTTCTCCAGAGTGGCTGTTGGCAATTTACATCCCGCCCATCAGCGTAGCAAGGCTGCCATTTCTCCATGGCCTGTCCTGCATTTCTGGTTTTGACACTTTTTGCAGCATGGCCCTTTTGACCCATGGGAAGCGAGACTTCTTTGTAGCGCTGATTTGCCTTTCCAGGTTGCTTGGTTGGCCAAAAAGGGCGTATGCGTTTTTTCCTGAATATATTCAGGAAAAAACGCATACGCCCTTTTTGGCCAAGGGCATCATTGTCGACGTTTTGCCGCTTTTCATGTGCTTTACAGGCGATTCGAATCTACCTCCTGAAATCTGTTTCCTGCAATTCTGCCTTGCTTTCAAATCCTCTTCGTTGCCTTCCCTCAATATATCTGTGGATGAGAGTTATCATTTATAACTCTGCGGGTTTGTGAATTGCAGTGTCCCTGAGCTCCATTTTTCAACTCGCTTTTTTGGGAGCTGGCCGCAAAAGCGCGGGATTGCCTCAGGCCCTATTGTGCTTCTGGGCTGCAGGCTGAGCCTGTGATTAATTCTTCTTCCTGATGGGAAAATAGAGTGACCTGTGCCTGTCCCAACAGCTAGATCTAGTCTCTCATTGGTTGCCCCTCTTCCCGTTCATCCTCAGGACAAATTGCAACCTGTAGGGAACAGGAGGTTAAAGGTGCTGATTCTCCAAGTAGGGAGATTGCTAGTAAAGTAGCTGGAATGGCGAACCCGAGCACAAGGAGATGAGAAATGAGGTGCGTTTTAGAAACCTTTCAAAATCACACGGTGTACCATCTTCTGAGTTTCTCATGCATGTTTTCGATGTAGGAAGATGCCCTTGAACCTGGAGACTTGGGACCCATGGGATGGGTACCACGCAGTATTACTTTAAAGGGTCTGCGTTTGCTCACCCAACCTCTCAGCCCCAAGAGTGTCCACCCTTATGTCTCATCCAGCTGTGGGTCTAGATATGGTCAATCCAGGCGGCATCACAGCCCCTGAACGAATTTTGTAAGAATTTCTCTCTCTTTCACTGTCTTTGTTTTACGTGTTTTTAAAAGTAATTTATTTTTATAATGGGGTTTAGCTGCTTTTCACGGCTGTGTTTATGCGGCTTTACACCCACTTGACTCACTTCCAGACAGATATCAATACATAGGTTTTAAGATTGTTACTAGTCACATATATTCTTGTGCGGTGAATAGGGGGTGTTGAGTCCAGTTCACTGAGCAAGGAGTAGGTCTTGTCTATTACATATTGGGTGTATGGAACGGTATCTGAGCGAATTTGAACCCCTTGTTTTATGCATCACCCCACCTCACCTTTCCCGTTAAGCAGCCATAGTGTGTTTTCTAAACGTGTGACTCTGTTCTGTTTTGTAATTCAGTTCAAGTGTACCAGTTTTTACATTCCCTCTATAAGTGATAGCTTATGATAAGTGTCTTTTTCTCTGTGACTTATTTCCCTTAGAATCGTCGTACCTAAGTCCACTCATCTTGCTTCTACTAGCCTTATGACATTGATTTCATGTCTGAGTGATATTCCATTGTACATAAGGACCACAACTTTTTTATCCATTTTTCTCTTTCCTGGGATATTTAAGGTGTCATGAAGTGGAGGTTCTTGTCAACAGAGCAGCCCCAAACTTTGGGGTGCCTGTGTCTTGCTGATTTTTAGTTTTCCCAATTTATACGCCCATGAGTGGACGTGCCCTATGCTCACTAAGCTGTGTTTTTTCGATGTTTCAGGACACACCGTACACTTCTCCAGAGTGGCTGTTGGCAATTTACATCCCTCCCATCAGCGTAGCAAGGCTGCCATTTCTCCATGGCCTGTCCTGCATTTCTGGTTTTGACACTTTTTGCAGCATGGCCCTTTTGACCCATGGGAATCGAGACTTCTTTGTAGCGCTGATTTGCCTTTCCAGGTTGCTTGGTTGGCCAAAAAGGGCGTATGCGTTTTTTCCTGAATATATTCAGGAAAAAACGCATACGCCCTTTTTGGCCAAGGGCATCATTGTCGACGTTTTGCCGCTTTTCATGTGCCTTAAAGGCGATTCGAATCTACCTCCTGAAATCTGTTTCCTTCAATTCTGCCTTGCTTTCAAATCCTCTTCGTTGACTTCCCTCAATATATCTGTGGATGAGAGTTATCACTTATAACTCTGGGGGTTTGTGAATTGCAGTGTCCCTGAGCTCCATTTTTCAACTCGCTTTTTTGGGAGCTGGCCGCAAAAGCGCGGGATTGCCTCAGGCCCTATTGTGCTTCTGGGCGGCAGGCTGAGCCTGTGATTAATTCTTCTTCCTGATGGGAAAATAGAGTGACCTGTGCCTGTCCCAACACCTAGATCTAGTCTCTCATTGGTTGCCCTTCTTCCCGTTCATCCTCAGGACAAATTGCAACCTGTAGGGAACAGGAGGTTAAAGGTGCTGATTCTCCAAGTAAGTTGATTGCTAGTAAAGTAGCTGGAAAGGCGAACCCGAGCACAAGGAGATGAGAAATGGGGTGTGTTTTAGAAACCTTTCAAAATCACACGGTGTACCATCTTCTGAGTTTCTCATGCACTTTTTCGATGTAGGAAGATGCCCTTGAACCTGGAGATTTGGGACCCATGGGATGGGTATCACGCAGTATTACTTTAAAGGGTCTGCGTTTGCTCACCCAACCTCTCAGCCCCAAGAGTGTCCACCCTTATGTCTCATCCAACTGTGGGTCTAGATATGGTCAATCCAGGTGGCATCACAGCCCCTGAACGAATTTTGTAAGAATTTCTCTCTCTTTCACTGTCTTTGTTTTACGGGTTTTTAAAAGTAATTTATTTTTATAATGGGGTTTAGCTGCTTTTCACGGCTGTGTTTATGCGGCTTTACACCCACTTGACTCACTTCCAGACAGATATCAATACATAGGTTTTAAGATTGTTACTAGTCACATATATTCTTGTGCGGTGAATAGGGGGTGTTGATTCCAGTTCACGGAGCAAAGAGTAGGTCTTGTCTATTACATATTGGGTGTATGGAACGGTATCTGAGCGAATTTGAACCCCTTGTTTTATGCATCACCACACCTCACCTTTCCCGTTAAGCAGCCATAGTGTGTTTTCTAAACGTGTGACTCTGTTCTGTTTTGTAATTCAGTTCAAGTGTAGCGGTTTTTACATTCCCTCTATAAGTGATAGCTTATGATAAGTGTCTTTTTCTGTGTGACTTATTTCACTTAGAATCGTCGTACCTAAGTCCACTCATCTTGCTTCTACTAGCCTTATGACATTGATTTCATGTCTGAGTGATATTCCATTGTACATAAAGACCACAACTTCTTTATCCATTTTTCTCTTTCCTGGGATATTTAAGGTGTCATGAAGTGGAGGTTCTTGTCAACAGAGCAGCCCCAAACCTTGGGGTGCCTGTGTCTTGCTGATTTATAGTTTTCCCAATTAATACGCCCATGAGTGGATGTGCCCTATGCTCACTAAGCTGTGTTTTTTCGATGTTTCAGGACACACCGTACACTTCTCCAGAGTGGCTGTTGGCAATTTACATCCCGCCCATCAGCGTAGCAAGGCTGCCATTTCTCCATGGCCTGTCCTGCATTTCTTGTTTTGACACTTTTTGCAGCATGGCCCTTTTGACCCATGGGAAGCGAGACTTCTTTGTAGCGCTGAATTGCATTTCCAGGTTGCTTGGTTGGCAAAAAAGGGCGTATGCGTTTTTTCCTGAATATATTCAGGAAAAAACGCATACGCCCTTTTTGGCCAAGGGCATCATTGTCCACGTTTTGCCGCTTTTCATGTGCCTTAAATGCGATTCGAATCTACCTCCTGAAACCTGTTTCCTGCAATTCTGCCTTGCTTTCAAATCCTCTTCGTTGACTTCCCTCAATATATCTGTGGATGAGAGTTATCACTTATAACTCTGCGGGTTTGTGAATTGCAGTGTCCCTGAGCTCCATTTTTCAACTGTCTTTTTTGAGAGCTGGCCGCAAAAGCACGGGATTGCCTCAGGCCCTATTCTGGTTCCTGGAAGCAGGCTGAGCCTGTGGTTAATTCTTCTTCCTGATGGGAAAATAGAGTGACCTGTGCCTGTCCCAACAGCTAGATCTAGTCTCTCATTGGTTGCCCCTCTTCCCGTTCATCCTCAGGACAAATTGCAACCTGTAGGGAACAGGAGGTTAAAGGTGCTGATTCTCCAAGTAGGGAGATTGCTAGTAAAGTAGCTGGAATGGCGAACCCGAGCACAAGGAGATGAGAAATGAGGTGCGTTTTAGAAACCTTTCAAAATCACACGGTGTACCATCTTCTGAGTTTCTCATGCATGTTTTCGATGTAGGAAGATGCCCTGGAACCTGGAGACTTGGGACCCATGGGATGGGTACCACGCAGTATTACTTTAAAGGGTCTGCGTTTGCTCACCCAACCTCTCAGCCCCAAGAGTGTCCACCCTTATGTCTCATCCAGCTGTGGGTCTAGATATGGTCAATCCAGGGGGCATCACAGCCCCTGAACGAATTTTGTAAGAATTTCTCTCTCTTTCACTGTCTTTGTTTTACGGGTTTTTAAAAGTAATTTATTTTTATAATGGGGTTTAGCTGCTTTTCACGGCTGTGTTTATGCGGCTTTACACCCACTTGACTCACTTCCAGACAGATATCAATACATAGGTTTTACGATTGTTACTAGTCACATATATTCTTGTGCGGTGAATAGGGGGTGTTGAGTCCAGTTCACTGAGCAAGGAGTAGGTCTTGTCTATTACATATTGGGTGTATGGAACGGTATCTGAGCGAATTTGAACCCCTTGTTTTATGCATCACCCCACCTCACCTTTCCCGTTAAGCAGCCATAGTGTGTTTTCTAAACGTGTGATTCTGTTCTGTTCTGTAATTCAGTTCAAGTGTAGCGGTTTTTACATTCCCTCTATAAGTGATAGCTTATGATAAGTGTCTTTTTCTGTGTGACTTATTTCACTTAGAATCGTCGTACCTAAGTCCACTCATCTTGCTTCTACTAGCCTTATGACATTGATTTCATGTCTGAGTGATATTCCATTGTACATAAGGACCACAACTTCTTTATCCATTTTTCTCTTTCCTGGGATATTTAAGGTGTCATGAAGTGGAGGTTCTTGTCAACACAGCAGCCCCAAACTTTGGGGTGCCTGTGTCTTGCTGATTTTTAGTTTTCCCAATTTATACGCCCATGAGTGGACGTGCCCTGTGCTCACTAAGCTGTGTTTTTTCGATGTTTCAGGACACACCGTACACTTCTCCAGAGTGGCTGTTGGCAATTTACATCCCGCCCATCAGCGTAGCAAGGCTGCCATTTCTCCATGGCCTGTCCTGCATTTCTGGTTTTGACACTTTTTGCAGCATGGCCCTTTTGACCCATGGGAAGCGAGACTTCTTTGTAGCGCTGATTTGCCTTTCCAGGTTGCTTGGTTGGCCAAAAAGGGCGTATGCGTTTTTTCCTGAATATATTCAGGAAAAAACGCATACGCCCTTTTTGGCCAAGGGCATCATTGTCGACGTTTTGCCGCTTTTCATGTGCTTTACAGGCGATTCGAATCTACCTCCTGAAATCTGTTTCCTGCAATTCTGCCTTGCTTTCAAATCCTCTTCGTTGCCTTCCCTCAATATATCTGTGTATGAGAGTTATCATTTATAACTCTGCGGGTTTGTGAATTGCAGTGTCCCTGAGCTCCATTTTTCAACTCGCTTTTTTGGGAGCTGGCCGCAAAAGCGCGGGATTGCCTCAGGCCCTATTGTGCTTCTGGGCTGCAGGCTGAGCCTGTGATTAATTCTTCTTCCTGATGGGAAAATAGAGTGACCTGTGCCTGTCCCAACAGCTAGATCTAGTCTCTCATTGGTTGCCCCTCTTCCCGTTCATCCTCAGGACAAATTGCAACCTGTAGGGAACAGGAGGTTAAAGGTGCTGATTCTCCAAGTAGGGAGATTGCTAGTAAAGTAGCTGGAATGGCGAACCCGAGCACAAGGAGATGAGAAATGAGGTGCGTTTTAGGAACCTTTCAAAATCACACGGTGTACCATCTTCTGAGTTTCTCATGCATGTTTTCGATGTAGGAAGATGCCCTTGAACCTGGAGACTTGGGACCCATGGGATGGGTACCACGCAGTATTACTTTAAAGGGTCTGCGTTTGCTCACCCAACCTCTCAGCCCCAAGAGTGTCCACCCTTATGTCTCATCCAGCTGTGGGTCTAGATATGGTCAATCCAGGCGGCATCACAGCCCCTGAACGAATTTTGTAAGAATTTCTCTCTCTTTCACTGTCTTTGTTTTACGTGTTTTTAAAAGTAATTTATTTTTATAATGGGGTTTAGCTGCTTTTCACGGCTGTGTTTATGCGGCTTTACACCCACTTGACTCACTTCCAGACAGATATCAATACATAGGTTTTAAGATTGTTACTAGTCACATATATTCTTGTGCGGTGAATAGGGGGTGTTGAGTCCAGTTCACTGAGCAAGGAGTAGGTCTTGTCTATTACATATTGGGTGTATGGAACGGTATCTGAGCGAATTTGAACCCCTTGTTTTATGCATCACCCCGCCTCACCTTTCCCGTTAAGCAGCCATAGTGTGTTTTCTAAACGTGTGACTCTGTTCTGTTTTGTAATTCAGTTCAAGTGTACCGGTTTTTACATTCCCTCTATAAGTGATAGCTTATGATAAGTGTCTTTTTCTCTGTGACTTATTTCCCTTAGAATCGTCGTACCTAAGTCCACTCATCTTGCTTCTACTAGCCTTATGACATTGATTTCATGTCTGAGTGATATTCCATTGTACATAAGGACCACAACTTTTTTATCCATTTTTCTCTTTCCTGGGATATTTAAGGTGTCATGAAGTGGAGGTTCTTGTCAACAGAGCAGCCCCAAACTTTGGGGTGCCTGTGTCTTGCTGATTTTTAGTTTTCCCAATTTATACGCCCATGAGTGGACGTGCCCTATGCTCACTAAGCTGTGTTTTTTCGATGTTTCAGGACACACCGTACACTTCTCCAGAGTGGCTGTTGGCAATTTACATCCCTCCCATCAGCGTAGCAATGCTGCCATTTCTCCATGGCCTGTCCTGCATTTCTGGTTTTGACACTTTTTGCAGCATGGCCCTTTTGACCCATGGGAATCGAGACTTCTTTGTAGCGCTGATTTGCCTTTCCAGGTTGCTTGGTTGGCCAAAAAGGGCGTATGCGTTTTTTCCTGAATATATTCAGGAAAAAACGCATACGCCCTTTTTGGCCAAGGGCATCATTGTCGACGTTTTGCCGCTTTTCATGTGCCTTAAAGGCGATTCGAATCTACCTCCTGAAATCTGTTTCCTTCAATTCTGCCTTGCTTTCAAATCCTCTTCGTTGACTTCCCTCAATATATCTGTGGATGAGAGTTATCACTTATAACTCTGGGGGTTTGTGAATTGCAGTGTCCCTGAGCTCCATTTTTCAACTCGCTTTTTTGGGAGCTGGCCGCAAAAGCGCGGGATTGCCTCAGGCCCTATTGTGCTTCTGGGCGGCAGGCTGAGCCTGTGATTAATTCTTCTTCCTGATGGGAAAATAGAGTGACCTGTGCCTGTCCCAACACCTAGATCTAGTCTCTCATTGGTTGCCCTTCTTCCCGTTCATCCTCAGGACAAATTGCAACCTGTAGGGAACAGGAGGTTAAAGGTGCTGATTCTCCAAGTAAGTTGATTGCTAGTAAAGTAGCTGGAAAGGCGAACCCGAGCACAAGGAGATGAGAAATGGGGTGTGTTTTAGAAACCTTTCAAAATCACACGGTGTACCATCTTCTGAGTTTCTCATGCACTTTTTCGATGTAGGAAGATGCCCTTGAACCTGGAGATTTGGGACCCATGGGATGGGTATCACGCAGTATTACTTTAAAGGGTCTGCGTTTGCTCACCCAACCTCTCAGCCCCAAGAGTGTCCACCCTTATGTCTCATCCAACTGTGGGTCTAGATATGGTCAATCCAGGTGGCATCACAGCCCCTGAACGAATTTTGTAAGAATTTCTCTCTCTTTCACTGTCTTTGTTTTACGGGTTTTTAAAAGTAATTTATTTTTATAATGGGGTTTAGCTGCTTTTCACGGCTGTGTTTATGCGGATTTACACCCACTTGACTCACTTCCAGACAGATATCAATACATAGGTTTTAAGATTGTTACTAGTCACATATATTCTTGTGCGGTGAATAGGGGGTGTTGAGTCCAGTTCACGGAGCAAAGAGTAGGTCTTGTCTATTACATATTGGGTGTATGGAACGGTATCTGAGCGAATTTGAACCCCTTGTTTTATGCATCACCACACCTCACCTTTCCCGTTAAGCAGCCATAGTGTGTTTTCTAAACGTGTGACTCTGTTCTGTTTTGTAATTCAGTTCAAGTGTAGCGGTTTTTACATTCCCTCTATAAGTGATAGCTTATGATAAGTGTCTTTTTCTGTGTGACTTATTTCACTTAGAATCGTCGTACCTAAGTCCACTCATCTTGCTTCTACTAGCCTTATGACATTGATTTCATGTCTGAGTGATATTGCATTGTACATAAGGACCACAACTTCTTTATCCATTTTACTCTTTCCTGGGATATTTAAGGTGCCATGAAGTGGAGGTTCTTGTCAACAGAGCAGCCCTAAACTTTGGGGTGCCTGTGTCTTGCTGATTTTTAGTTTTCCCAATTTATACGCCCATGAGTGGACGTGCCCTATGCTCCCTAAGCTGTGTTTTTTCGATGTTTCAGGACACACCGTACACTTCTCCAGAGTGGCTGTTGGCAATTAACATCCCGCCCATCAGCGTAGCAAGGCTGCCATTTCTCCATGGCCTGTCCTGCATTTCTGGTTTTGACACTTTTTGCAGCATGGCCCTTTTGACCGATGGGAAGCGAGACTTCTTTGTAGCGCTGATTTGCCTTTCCAGGTTGCTTGGTTGGCCAAAAAGGGCGTATGCGTTTTTTCCTGAATATATTCAGGAAAAAACGCATACGCCCTTTTTGGCCAAGGGCATCATTGTCGACGTTTTGCCGCTTTTCATGTGCTTTAAAGGCGATTCGAATCTACCTCCTGAAACCTGTTTCCTGCAATTCTGCCTTGCTTTCAAATCCTCTTCCTTGCCTTCCCTCAATATATTTGTGGACGAGAGTTATCATTTATAACTCAGCGGGTTTGTGAATGGCAGTCCCCCTGAGCTCCATTTTTCAACTGTCTTTTTTTGGAGCTGGCCGCAAAAGCACGGGATTGCCTCAGGCCCTATTCTGGTTCCCGGCGGCAGGCTGAGCCTGTGGTTAATTCTTCTTCCTGATGGGAAAATAGAGTGACCTGTGCCTGTCCCAACACCTAGATCTAGTCTCTCATTGGTTGCCCCTCTTCCCGTTCATCCTCAGGACAAATTGCAACCTGTACAGAACAGGAGGTTAAAGGTGCTGATTCTCCAAGTAGGGAGATTGCTAGTGAAGTAGCTGGAATGGCGAACCCGAGCACAAGGAGATGAGAAATGAGGTGCGTTTTAGAAACCTTTCAAAATCACACGGTGTACCTTCTTCTGGGTTCCTCATGCAAGTTTTCGATGTAGGAAGATGCCCTTGAACCTGGAGATTTGGGACCCATGGGATGGGTACCATGCAGTATTACTTTAAAGGGTCTGCGTTTGCTCACCCAACCTCACCCAAAATCTCAGCCCCAAGAGTGTCCACCCTTATGTCTCATCCAGCTGTGGGTCTAGATATGGTCAATCCAGGTTGCATCACAGCCCCTGAACGAATTTTGTAAGAATTTCTCTCTCTTTCACTGTCTTTGTTTTACGGGTTTTTAAAAGTAATTTATTTTTATAATGGGGTTTAGCTGCTTTTCACGGCTGTGTTTATGCGGCTTTACACCCACTTGACTCACTTCCAGACAGATATCAATACATAGGTTTTAAGATTGTTACTAGTCACATATATTCTTGTGCGGTGAATAGGGCGTGTTGAGTCCAGTTCACTGAGCAAGGAGTAGGTCTTGTCTATTACATATTGGGTGTATGGAACGGTATCTGAGCGAATTTGAACCCCTTGTTTTATGCATCACCCCACCTCACCTTTCCCGTTAAGCAGCCATAGTGTGTTTTCTAAACGTGTGATTCTGTTCTGTTCTGTAATTCAGTTCAAGTGTAGCGGTTTTTACATTCCCTCTATAAGTGATAGCTTATGATAAGTGTCTTTTTCTGTGTGACTTATTTCACTTAGTATCGTCGTACCTAAGTCCACTCATCTTGCTTCTACTAGCCTTATGACATTGATTTCATGTCTGAGTGATATTGCATTGTACATAAGGACCACAACTTCTTTATCCATTTTTCTCTTTCCTGGGATATTTAAGGTGTCATGAAGTGGAGGTTCTTGTCAACAGAGCAGCCCTAAACTTTGGGGTGCCTGTGTCTTGCTGATTTTTAGTTTTCCCAATTTATACGCCCATGAGTGGACGTTGCCCTATGCTCCCTAAGCTGTGTTTTTTCGATGTTTCAGGACACACCGTACACTTCTCCAGAGTGGCTGTTGGCAACTTACATCCCCCCCATCAGTGTAGCAAGGCTGCCATTTCTCCATGGCCTGTCCTGCATTTCTGGTTTTGACACTTTTTGCAGCATGGCCCTTTTGACCGATGGGAAGCGAGACTTCTTTGTAGCGCTGATTTGCCTTTCCAGGTTGCTTGGTTGGCCAAAAAGTGCGTATGCGTTTTTTCCTGAATATATTCAGGAAAAAACGCATACGCCCTTCTTGGCCAAGGGCATCATTGTCGACGTTTTGCCGCTCGTCATGTGCTTTACAGGCGATTCGAATCTACCTCCTGAAATCTGTTTCCTGCAATTCTGCCTTGCTTTCAAATCCTCTTCGTTGCCTTCCCTCAATATATCTGTGGATGAGAGTTATCATTTATAACTCTGCGGGTTTGTGAATTGCAGTGTCCCTGAGCTCCATTTTTCAACTCGCTTTTTTGGGAGCTGGCCGCAAAAGCGCGGGATTGCCTCAGGCCCTATTGTGCTTCTGGGCGGCAGGCTGAGCCTGTGATTAATTCTTCTTACTGATGGGAAAATAGAGTGACCTGTGCCTGTCCCAACAGCTAGATCTAGTCTCTCATTGGTTGCCCCTCTTCCCGTTCATCCTCAGGACAAATTGCAACCTGTAGGGAACAGGAGGTTAAAGGTGCTGATTCTCCAAGTAAGTTGATTGCTAGTAAAGTAGCTGGAAAGGCGAACCCGAGCACAAGGAGATGAGAAATGGGGTGTGTTTTAGAAACCTTTCAAAATCACACGGTGTACCATCTTCTGAGTTTCTCATGCATGTTTTCGATGTTGGAAGATGCCCTTGAACCTGGAGATTTGGGACCCATGGGATGGGTATCACGCAGTATTACTTTAAAGGGTCTGCGTTTGCTCACCCAACCTAACCCAACCTTTCAGCCCCAAGAGTGTCCACCCTTATGTCTCATCCAGCTGTGCGTGTAGATATGGTCAATCCAGGTTGCATCACAGCCTCTGAACGAATTTTGTAAGAATTTCTCTCTCTTTCACTGTCTTTGTTTTACGGGTTTTTAAAAGTAATTTATTTTTATAATGGGGTTTAGCTGCTTTTCACGGCTGTGTTTATGCGGATTTACACCCACTTGACTCACTTCCAGACAGATATCAATACATAGGTTTTAAGATTGTTACTAGTCACATATATTCTTGTGCGGTGAATAGGGGGTGTTGAGTCCAGTTCACTGAGCAAGGAGTAGGTCTTGTCTATTACATATTGGGTGTATGGAACGGTATCTGAGCGAATTTGAACCCCTTGTTTTATGCATCACCCCACCTCACCTTTCCCGTTAAGCAGCCATAGTGTGTTTTCTAAACGTGTGATTCTGTTCTGTTCTGTAATTCAGTTCAAGTGTAGCGGTTTTTACATTCCCTCTATAAGTGATAGCTTATGATAAGTGTCTTTTTCTGTGTGACTTATTTCACTTAGAATCGTCGTACCTAAGTCCACTCATCTTGCTTCTACTAGCCTTATGACATTGATTTCATGTCTGAGTGATATTGCATTGTACATAAGGACCACAACTTCTTTATCCATTTTTCTCTTTCCTGGGATATTTAAGGTGTCATGAAGTGGAGGTTCTTGTCAACAGAGCAGCCCTAAACTTTGGGGTGCCTGTGTCTTGCTGATTTTTAGTTTTCCCAATTTATACGCCCATGAGTGGACGTGCCCTATGCTCCCTAAGCTGTGTTTTTTCGATGTTTCAGGACACACCGTACACTTCTCCAGAGTGGCTGTTGGCAATTAACATCCCGCCCATCAGCGTAGCAAGGCTGCCATTTCTCCATGGCCTGTCCTGCATTTCTGGTTTTGACACTTTTTGCAGCATGACCCTTTTGACCGATGGGAAGCGAGACTTCTTTGTAGCACTGATTTGCCTTTCCAGGTTGCTTGGTTGGCCAAAAAGGGCGTATACGATTTTTCCTGAATATACTCAGGAAAAAACGCATACGCCCTTTTTGGCCAAGGGGATCATTGTCGACGTTTTGCCGCTTTTCATGTGCTTTAAAGGCGATTCGAATCTACCTCCTGAAACCTGTTTCCTGCAATTCTGCCTTGCTTTCAAATCCTCTTCGTTGCCTTCCCTCAATATATTTGTGGACGAGAGTTATCATTTATAACTCAGCAGGTTTGTGAATGGCAGTCCCCCTGAGCTCCATTTTTCAACTGTCTTTTTTGGGAGCTGGCCGCAAAAGCACGGGATTGCCTCAGGCCCTATTCTGGTTCCCGGCGGCAGGCTGAGCCTGTGGTTAATTCTTCTTCCTGATGGGAAAATAGAGTGACCTGTGCCTGTCCCAACACCTAGATCTATTCTCTCATTGGTTTCCCCTCTTCCCGTTCATCCTCAGGACAAATTGCAACCTGTACAGAACAGGAGGTTAAAGGTGCTGATTCTCCAAGTAGGGAGATTGCTAGTGAAGTAGCTGGAATGGCGAACCCGAGCACAAGGAGATGAGAAATGAGGTGCGTTTTAGAAACCTTTCAAAATCACACGGTGTACCTTCTTCTGGGTTCCTCATGCAAGTTTTCGATGTAGGAAGATGCCCTTGAACCTGGAGATTTGGGACCCATGGGATGGGTACCATGCAGTATTACTTTAAAGGGTCTGTGTTTGCTCACCCAACCTCACCCAACCTCTCAGCCCCAAGAGTGTCCACCCTTATGTCTCATCCAGCTGTGGGTCTAGATATGGTCAATCCAGGTTGCATCACAGCCCCTGAACGAATTTTGTAAGAATTTCTCTCTCTTTCACTGTCTTTGTTTTACGGGTTTTTAAAAGTAATTTATTTTTATAATGGGGTTTAGCTGCTTTTCACGGCTGTGTTTATGCGGCTTTACACCCACTTGACTCACTTCCAGACAGATATCAATACATAGGTTTTAAGATTGTTACTAGTCACATATATTCTTGTGCGGTGAATAGGCGGTGTTCAGTCCAGTTCACTGAGCAAGGAGTAGGTCTTGTCTATTACATATTGGGTGTATGGAACGGTATCTGAGCGAATTTGAACCCCTTGTTTTATGCATCACCCCACCTCACCTTTCCCGTTAAGCAGCCATAGTGTGTTTTCTAAACGTGTGATTCTGTTCTGTTCTGTAATTCAGTTCAAGTGTAGCGGTTTTTACATTCCCTCTATAAGTGATAGCTTATGATAAGTGTCTTTTTCTGTGTGACTTATTTCACTTAGAATCTTCGTACCTAAATCCACTCATCTTGCTTCTACTAGCCTTATGACATTGATTTCGTGTCTGAGTGATATTCCATTGTACATAAGGACCACAACTTCTTTATCCATTTTTCTCTTTCCTGGGATATTTAAGGTGTCATGAAGTGGAGGTTCTTGTCAACAGAGCAGCCCTAAACTTTGGGGTGCCTGTGTCTTGCTGATTTTTAGTTTTCCCAATTTATACGCCCATGAGTGGACGTGCCCTATGCTCCCTAAGCTGTGTTTTTTCGATGTTTCAGGACACACCGTACACTTCTCCAGAGTGGCTGTTGGCAATTAACATCCCGCCCATCAGCGTAGCAAGGCTGCCATTTCTCCATGGCCTGTCCTGCATTTCTGGTTTTGACACTTTTTGCAGCATGACCCTTTTGACCGATGGGAAGCGAGACTTCTTTGTAGCACTGATTTGCCTTTCCAGGTTGCTTGGTTGGCCAAAAAGGGCGTATGCGATTTTTCCTGAATATATTCAGGAAAAAACGCATACGCCCTTTTTGGCCAAGGGCATCATTGTCGACGTTTTGCCGCTTTTCATGTGCTTTAAAGGCGATTCGAATCTACCTCCTGAAACCTGTTTCCTGCAATTCTGCCTTGCTTTCAAATCCTCTTCGTTGCCTTCCCTCAATATATTTGTGGACGAGAGTTATCATTTATAACTCAGCAGGTTTGTGAATGGCAGTCCCCCTGAGCTCCATTTTTCAACTGTCTTTTTTGGGAGCTGGCCGCAAAAGCACGGGATTGCCTCAGGCCCTATTCTGGTTCCCGGCGGCAGGCTGAGCCTGTGGTTAATTCTTCTTCCTGATGGGAAAATAGAGTGACCTGTGCCTGTCCCAACACCTAGATCTAGTCTCTCATTGGTTGCCCCTCTTCCCGTTCATCCTCAGGACAAATTGCAACCTGTACAGAACAGGAGGTTAAAGGTGCTGATTCTCCAAGTAGGGAGATTGCTAGTGAAGTAGCTGGAATGGCGAACCCGAGCACAAGGAGATGAGAAATGAGGTGCGTTTTAGAAACCTTTCAAAATCACACGGTGTACCTTCTTCTGGGTTCCTCATGCAAGTTTTCGATGTAGGAAGATGCCCTTGAACCTGAAGATTTGGGACCCATGGGATGGGTACCATGCAGTATTACTTTAAAGGGTCTGCGTTTGCTCACCCAACCTCACCCAACCTCTCAGCCCCAAGAGTGTCCACCCTTATGTCTCATCCAGCTGTGGGTCTAGATATGGTCAATCCAGGTGGCATCACAGCCCCTGAACGAATTTTGTAAGAATTTCTCTCTCTTTCACTGTCTTTGTTTTACGGGTTTTTAAAAGTAATTTATTTTTATAATGGGGTTTAGCTGCTTTTCACAGCTGTGTTTATGCGGATTTACACCCACTTGACTCACTTCCAGACAGATATCAATACATAGGTTTTAAGATTCTTACTAGTCACATATATTCTTGTGCGGTGAATAGGGCGTGTTGAGTCCAGTTCACGGAGCAAGGAGTAGGTCTTGTCTATTACATATTGGGTGTATGGAACGGTATCTGAGCAAATTTGAACCCCTTGTTTTATGCATCACCCCACCTCACCTTTCCCGTTAAGCAGCCATAGTGTGTTTTCTAAACGTGTGACTCTGTTCTGTTTTGTAATTCAGTTCAAGTGTAGCGGTTTTTACATTCCCTCTATAAGTGATAGCTTATGATAAGTGTCTTTTTCTGTGTGACTTATTTCACTTAGAATCGTCGTACCTAAGTCCACTCATCTTGCTTCTACTAGCCTTATGACATTGATTTCATGTCTGAGTGATATTCCATTGTACATAAGGACCACAACTTTTTTATCCATTTTTCTCTTTCCTGGGATATTTAAGGTGTCATGAAGTGGAGGTTCTTGTCAACAGAGCAGCCCCAAACTTTGGGGTGCCTGTGTCTTGCTGATTTTTCGTTTTCCCAATTTATACGCCCATGAGTGGACGTGCCCTATGCTCACTAAGCTGTGTTTTTTCGATGTTTCAGGACACACCGTACCCTTCTCCAGAGTGGCTGTTGGCAATTTACATCCCGCCCATCAGCGTAGCAAGGCTGCCATTTCTCCATGGCCTGTCCTGCATTTCTGGTTTTGACACTTTTTGCAGCATGGCCCTTTTGACCCATGGGAAGCGAGACTTCTTTGTAGCGCTGATTTGCCTTTCCAGGTTGCTTGGTTGGCCAAAAAGGGCGTATGCGTTTTTTCCTGAATATATTCAGGAAAAAACGCATACGCCCTTTTTGGCCAAGGGCATCATTGTCGACGTTTTGCCGCTTTTCATGTGCCTTAAAGGCGATTCGAATCTACCTCCTGAAATCTGTTTCCTGCAATTCTGCCTTGCTTTCAAATCCTCTTCGTTGACTTCCCTCAATATATCTGTGGATGAGAGTTATCACTTATAACTCTGCGGGTTTGTGAATTGCAGTGTCCCTGAGCTCCATTTTTCAACTGTCTTTTTTGAGAGCTGGCCGCAAAAGCACGGGATTGCCTCAGGCCCTATTCTGGTTCCTGGCAGCAGGCTGAGCCTGTGGTTAATTCTTCTTCCTGATGGGAAAATAGAGTGACCTGTGCCTGTCCCAACAGCTAGATCTAGTCTCTCATTGGTTGCCCCTCTTCCCGTTCATCCTCAGGACAAATTGCAACCTGTAGGGAACAGGAGGTTAAAGGTGCTGATTCTCCAAGTAGGGAGATTGCTAGTAAAGTAGCTGGAATGGCGAACCCGAGCACAAGGAGATGAGAAATGTGGTGCGTTTTAGAAACCTTTCAAAATCACACGGTGTACCATCTTCTGAGTTTCTCATGCATGTTTTCGATGTAGGAAGATGCCCTTGAACCTGGAGACTTGGGACCCATGGGATGGGTACCACGCAGTATTACTTTAAAGGGTCTGCGTTTGCTCACCCAACCTAACCCAACCTTTCAGCCCCAAGACTGTCCACCCTTATGTCTCATCCAGCTGTGCGTGTAGATATGGTCAATCCAGGTTGCATCACAGCCTCTGAACGAATTTTGTAAGAATTTCTCTCTCTTTCACTGTCTTTGTTTTACGGGTTTTTAAAAGTAATTTATTTTTATAATGGGGTTTAGCTGCTTTTCACGGCTGTGTTTATGCGGATTTACACCCACTTGACTCACTTCCAGACAGATATCAATACATAGGTTTTAAGATTGTTACTAGTCACATATATTCTTGTGCGGTGAATAGGGGGTGTTGAGTCCAGTTCACTGAGCAAGGAGTAGGTCTTGTCTATTACATATTGGGTGTATGGAACGGTATCTGAGCGAATTTGAAACCCTTGTTTTATGCATCACCCCACCTCACCTTTCCCGTTAAGCAGCCATAGTGTGTTTTCTAAACGTGTGATTCTGTTCTGTTCTGTAATTCAGTTCAAGTGTAGCGGTTTTTACATTCCCTCTATAAGTGATAGCTTATGATAAGTGTCTTTTTCTGTGTGACTTATTTCACTTAGAATCGTCGTACCTAAGTCCACTCATCTTGCTTCTACTATCCTTATGACATTGATTTCATGTCTGAGTGATATTGCATTGTACATAAGGACCACAACTTCTTTATCCATTTTTCTCTTTCCTGGGATATTTAAGGTGTCATGAAGTGGAGGTTCTTGTCAACAGAGCAGCCCTAAACTTTGGGGTGCCTGTGTCTTGCTGATTTTTAGTTTTCCCAATTTATACGCCCATGAGTGGACGTGCCCTATGCTCCCTAAGCTGTGTTTTTTCGATGTTTCAGGACACACCGTACACTTCTCCAGAGTGGCTGTTGGCAACTTACATCCCGCCCATCAGCGTAGCAAGGCTGCCATTTCTCCATGGCCTGTCCTGCATTTCTGGTTTTGACACTTTTTGCAGCATGGCCCTTTTGACCGATGGGAAGCGAGACTTCTTTGTAGCGCTGATTTGCCTTTCCAGGTTGCTTGGTTGGCCAAAAAGTGCGTATGCGTTTTTTCCTGAATATATTCAAGAAAAAACGCATACGCCCTTCTTGGCCAAGGGCATCATTGTCGACGTTTTGCCGCTTTTCATGTGCTTTACAGGCGATTCGAATCTACCTCCTGAAATCTGTTTCCTGCAATTCTGCCTTGCTTTCAAATCCTCTTTGTTGCCTTCCCTCAATATATTTGTGGACGAGAGTTATCATTTATAACTCAGCAGGTTTGTGAATGGCAGCCCCCATGAGCTCCATTTTTCAACTGTCTTTTTTGGGAGCTGGCCGCAAAAGCACGGGATTGCCTCAGGCCCTATTCTGGTTCCCGGCGGCAGTCTGAGCCTGTGGTTAATTCTTCTTCCTGATGGGAAAATAGAGTGACCTGTGCCTGTCCCAACCCCTAGATCTATTCTCTCATTGGTTTCCCCTCTTCCCGTTCATCCTCAGGACAAATTGCAACCTGTACAGAACAGGAGGTTAAAGGTGCTGATTCTCCAAGTAGGGAGATTGCTAGTGAAGTAGCTGGAATGGCGAACCCGAGCACAAGGAGATGAGAAATGAGGTGCGTTTTAGAAACCTTTCAAAATCACACGGTGTACCTTCTTCTGGGTTCCTCATGCAAGTTTTCGATGTAGGAAGATGCCCTTGAACCTGGAGATTTGGGACCCATGGGATGGGTACCATGCAGTAATACTTTAAAGGGTCTGCGTTTGCTCACCCAACCTCACCCAACCTCTCAGCCCCAAGAGTGTCCACCCTTATGTCTCATCCAGCTGTGGGTCTAGATATGGTCAATCCAGGTTGCATCACAGCCCCTGAACGAATTTTGTAAGAATTTCTCTCTCTTTCACTGTCTTTGTTTTACGGGTTTTTAAAAGTAATTAATTTTTATAATGGGGTTTAGCTGCTTTTCACGGCTGTGTTTATGCGGCTTTACACCTACTTGACTCACTTCCAGACAGATATCAATACATAGGTTTTAAGATTGTTACTAGTCACATACATTCTTGTGCGGTGAATAAGGGGTGTTGAGTCCAGTTCACTGAGCAAGGAGTAGGTCTTGTCTATTACATATTGGGTGTATGGAACGGTATCTGAGCGAATTTGAACCCCTTGTTTTATGCATCACCCCACCTCACCTTTCCCGTTAAGCAGCCATAGTGTGTTTTCTAAACGTGTGACTCTGTTCTGTTTTGTAATTCAGTTCAAGTGTAGCGGTTTTTACATTCCCTGTATAAGTGATAGCTTATGATAAGTGTCTTTTTCTGTGTGACTTATTTCACTTAGAATCGTCGTACCTAAGTCCACTCATCTTGCTTCTACTAGCCTTATGACATTGATTTCATGTCTGAGTGATATTCCATTGTACATAAGGACCACAACTTCTTTATCCATTTTTCTCTTTCCTGGGATATTTAAGGTGTCATGAAGTGGAGGTTCTTGTCAACAGAGCAGCCCTAAACTTTGGGGTGGCTGTGTCTTGCTGATTTTTAGTTTTCCCAATTTATACGCCCATGAGTGGACGTGCCCTATGCTCCCTAAGCTGTGTTTTTTCGATGTTTCAGGACACACCGTACACTTCTCCAGAGTGGCTGTTGGCAACTTACATCCCGCCCATCAGCGTAGCAAGGCTGCCATTTCTCCATGGCCTGTCCTGCATTTCTGGTTTTGACACTTTTTGCAGCATGGCCCTTTTGACCGATGGGAAGCGAGACTTCTTTGTAGCGCTGATTTGCCTTTCCAGGTTGCTTGGTTGGCCAGAAAGTGCGTATGCGTTTTTTCCTGAATATATTCAGGAAAAAACGCATACGCCCTTCTTGGCCAAGGGCATCATTGTCGACGTTTTGCCGCTTTTCATGTGCTTTACAGGCAATTCGAATCTACCTCCTGAAATCTGTTTCCTGCAATTCTGCCTTGCTTTCAAATCCTCTTCGTTGCCTTCCCTCAATATATCTGTGGATGAGAGTTATCATTTATAACTCTGCGGGTTTGTGAATTGCAGTGTCCCTGAGCTCCATTTTTCAACTCGCTTTTTTGGGAGCTGGCCGCAAAAGCGCGGGATTGCCTCAGGCCCTATTCTGCTTCTGGGCGGCAGGCTGAGCCTGTGGTTAATTCTTCTTCCTGATGGGAAAATAGAGTGACCTGTGCCTGTCCCAACACCTAGATCTAGTCTCTCATTGGTTGCCCCTCTTTCCGTTCATCCTCAGGACAAATTGCAACCTGTAGGGAACAGGAGGTTAAAGGTGCTGATTCTCCAAGTAAGTTGATTGCTAGTAAAGTAGCTGGAAAGGCGAACCCGAGCACAAGGAGATGAGAAATGGGGTGTGTTTTAGAAACCTTTCAAAATCACACGGTGTACCATCTTCTGAGTTTCTCATGCATGTTTTCGATGTAGGAAGATGCCCTTGAACCTGGAGATTTGGGACCCATGGGATGGGTACCACGCAGTATTACTTTAAAGGGTCTGCGTTTGCTCACCCAACGTTTCAGCCCCAAGAATGTCCACCCTTATGTCTCATCCAGCTGTGCGTGTAGATATGGTCAATCCAGGTTGCATCACAGCCTCTGAACGAATTTTGTAAGAATTTCTCTCTCTTTCACTGTCTTTGTTTTACGGGTTTTTAAAAGTAATTTATTTTTATAATGGGGTTTAGCTGCTTTTCACGGCTGTGTTTATGCGGATTTACACCCACTTGACTCACTTCCAGACAGGTATCAATACATAGGTTTTAAGATTGTTACTAGTCACTTATATTCTTGTGCGGTGAAAAGGGCGTGTTGAGTCCAGTTCACTGAGCAAGGAATAGGTCTTGTCTATTACATATTGGGTGTATGGAACGGTATCTGAGCGAATTTGAACCCCTTGTTTTATGCATCACCCTACCTCACCTTTCCCGTTAAGCAGCCATAGTGTGTTTTCTAAACGTGTGATTCTGTTCTGTTCTGTAATTCAGTTCAAGTGTAGCGGTTTTTACATTCCCTCTATAAGTGATAGCTTATGATAAGTGTCTTTTTCTGTGTGACTTATTTCACTTAGAATCGTCGTACCTAAGTCCACTCATCTTGCTTCTACTAGCCTTATGACATTGATATCATGTCTGAGTGATATTCCATTGTACATAAGGACCACAACTTCTTTATCCATTTTTCTCTTTCCTGGTATATTTAAGGTGTCATGAAGTGGAGGTTCTTGTCAACAGAGCAGCCCTAAACTTTGGGGTGCCTTTGTCTTGCTGATTTTTAGTTTTCCCAATTTATACGCCCATGAGTGGACGTGCCCTATGCTCCCTAAGCTGTGTTTTTTCGATGTTTCAGGACACACCGTACACTTCTCCAGAGTGGCTGTTGGCAACTTACATCCCGCTCATCAGCGTAGCAAGGCTGCCATTTCTCCATGGCCTGTCCTGCATTTCTGGTTTTGACACTTTTTGCAGCATGGCCCTTTTGACCGATGGGAAGCGAGACTTCTTTGTAGCGCTGATTTGACTTTCCAGGTTGCTTGGTTGGCCAAAAAGGGCGTATGCGTTTTTTCCTGAATATATTCAGGAAAAAACGCATACGCCCTTCTTGGCCAAGGGCATTATTGTCCACGTTTTGCCGCTTTTCATGTGCGTTACAGGCGATTCGAATCTACCTCCTGAAATCTGTTTCCTGCAATTCTGCCTTGCTTTCAAATCCTCTTCGTTGCCTTCCCTCAATATATTTGTGGACGAGAGTTATCATTTATAACTCAGCAGGTTTTTGAATGGCAGTCCCCCTGAGCTCCATTTTTCAACTCGCTTTTTTGGGAGCTGGCCGCAAAAGCACGGGATTGCCTCAGGCCCTATTCTGGTTCCCGGCGGCAGTCTGAGCCTGTGGTTAATTCTTCTTCCTGATGGGAAAATAGAGTGACCTGTGCCTGTCCCAACCCCTAGATCTATTCTCTCATTGGTTTCCCCTCTTCCCGTTCATCCTCAGGACAAATTGCAACCTGTACAGAACAGGAGGTTAAAGGTGCTGATTCTCCAAGTAGGGTGATTGCTAGTGAAGTAGCTGGAATGGCGAACCCGAGCACAAGGAGATGAGAAATGAGGTGCGTTTTAGAAACCTTTCAAAATCACACGGTGTACCTTCTTCTGGGTTCCTCATGCAAGTTTTCGATGTAGGAAGATGCCCTTGAACCTTGAGATTTGGGACCCATGGGATGGGTACCATGCAGTAATACTTTAAAGGGTCTGCGTTTGCTCACCCAACCTCACCCAACCTCTCAGCCCCAAGAGTGTCCACCCTTATGTCTCATCCAGCTGTGGGTCTAGATATGGTCAATCCAGGTTGCATCACAGCCCCTGAACGAATTTTGTAAGAATTTCTCTCTCTTTCACTGTCTTTGTTTTACGGGTTTTTAAAAGTAATTAATTTTTATAATGGGGTTTAGCTGCTTTTCACGGCTGTGTTTATGCGGCTTTACACCTACTTGACTCACTTCCAGACAGATATCAATACATAGGTTTTAAGATTGTTACTAGTCACATACATTCTTGTGCGGTGAATAAGGGGTGTTGAGTCCAGTTCACTGAGCAAGGAGTATGTCTTGTCTATTACATATTGGGTGTATGGAACGGTATCTGAGCGAATTTGAACCCCTTGTTTTATGCATCACCCCACCTCACCTTTCCCGTTAAGCAGCCATAGTGTGTTTTCTAAACGTGTGACTCTGTTCTGTTTTGTAATTCAGTTCAAGTGTATCGGTTTTTACATTCCCTCTATAAGTGATAGCTTATGATAAGTGTCTTTTTCTGTGTGACTTATTTCACTTAGAATCGTCGTACCTAAGTCCACTCATCTTGCTTCTACTAGCCTTATGACATTGATTTCATGTCTGAGTGATATTCCATTGTACATAAGGACCACAACTTCTTTATCCATTTTTCTCTTTCCTGGGATATTTAAAGTGTCATGAAGTGGAGGTTCTTGTCAACAGAGCAGCCCTAAACTTTGGGGTGGCTGTGTCTTGCTGATTTTTAGTTTTCCCAATTTCTACGCCCATGAGTGGACGTGCCCTATGCTCCCTAAGCTGTGTTTTTTCGATGTTTCAGGACACACCGTACACTTCTCCAGAGTGGCTGTTGGCAACTTACATCCCGCCCATCAGCGTAGCAAGGCTGCCATTTCTCCATGGCCTGTCCTGCATTTCTGGTTTTGACACTTTTTGCAGCATGGCCCTTTTGACCGATGGGAAGCGAGACTTCTTTGTAGCGCTGATTTGCCTTTCCAGGTTGCTTGGTTGGCCAGAAAGTGCGTATGCGTTTTTTCCTGAATATATTCAGGAAAAAACGCATACGCCCTTCTTGGCCAAGGGCATCATTGTCGACGTTTTGCCGCTTTTCATGTGCTTTACAGGCAATTCGAATCTACCTCCTGAAATCTGTTTCCTGCAATTCTGCCTTGCTTTCAAATCCTCTTCGTTGCCTTCCCTCAATATATCTGTGGATGAGAGTTATCATTTATAACACTGCGGGTTTGTGAATTGCAGTGTCCCTGAGCTCCATTTTTCAACTCGCTTTTTTGGGAGCTGGCCGCAAAAGCGCGGGATTGCCTCAGGCCCTATTCTGCTTCTGGGCGGCAGGCTGAGCCTGTGGTTAATTCTTCTTCCTGATGGGAAAATAGAGTGACCTGTGCCTGTCCCAACACCTAGATCTATTCTCTCATTGGTTTCCCCTCTTCCCGTTCATCCTCAGGACAAATTGCAACCTGTACAGAACAGGAGGTTAAAGGTGCTGATTCTCCAAGTAGGGAGATTGCTAGTGAAGTAGCTGGAATGGCGAACCCGAGCACAAGGAGATGAGAAATGAGGTGCGTTTTAGAAACCTTTCAAAATCACACGGTGTACCTTCTTCTGGGTTCCTCATGCAAGTTTTCGATGTAGGAAGATGCCCTTGAACCTGGATATTTGGGACCCATGGGATGGGTACCATGCAGTAATACTTTAAAGGGTCTGCGTTTGCTCACCCAACCTCACCCAACCTCTCAGCCCCAAGAGTGTCCACCCTTATGTCTCATCCAGCTGTGGGTCTAGATATGGTCAATCCAGGTTGCATCACAGCCCCTGAACGAATTTTGTAAGAATTTCTCTCTCTTTCACTGTCTTTGTTTTACGGGTTTTTAAAAGTAATTAATTTTTATAATGGGGTTTAGCTGCTTTTCACGGCTGTGTTTATGCGGCTTTACACCTACTTGACTCACTTCCAGACAGATATCAATACATAGGTTTTAAGATTGTTTCTAGTCACATACATTCTTGTGCGGTGAATAAGGGGTGTTGAGTCCAGTTCACTGAGCAAGGAGTAGGTCTTGTCTATTACATATTGGGTGTATGGAACGGTATCTGAGCGAATTTGAACCCCTTGTTTTATGCATCACCCCACCTCACCTTTCCCGTTAAGCAGCCATAGTGTGTTTTCTAAACGTGTGACTCTGTTCTGTTTTGTAATTCAGTTCAAGTGTAGCGGTTTTTACATTCCCTCTATAAGTGATAGCTTATGATAAGTGTCTTTTTCTGTGTGACTTATTTCACTTAGAATCGTCGTACCTAAGTCCACTCATCTTGCTTCTACTAGCCTTATGACATTGATTTCATGTCTGAGTGATATTCCATTGTACATAAGGACCACAACTTCTTTATCCATTTTTCTCTTTCCTGGGATATTTAAGGTGTCATGAAGTGGAGGTTCTTGTCAACAGAGCAGCCCTAAACTTTGGGGTGGCTGTGTCTTGCTGATTTTTAGTTTTCCCAATTTATACGCCCATGAGTGGACGTGCCCTATGCTCCCTAAGCTGTGTTTTTTCGATGTTTCAGGACACACCGTACACTTCTCCAGAGTGGCTGTTGGCAACTTACATCCCGCCCATCAGCGTAGCAAGGCTGCCATTTCTCCATGGCCTGTCCTGCATTTCTGGTTTTGACACTTTTTGCAGCATGGCCCTTTTGACCGATGGGAAGCGAGACTTCTTTGTAGCGCTGATTTGCCTTTCCAGGTTGCTTGGTTGGCCAGAAAGTGCGTATGCGTTTTTTCCTGAATATATTCAGGAAAAAACGCATACGCCCTTCTTGGCCAAGGGCATCATTGTCGACGTTTTGCCGCTTTTCATGTGCTTTACAGGCAATTCGAATCTACCTCCTGAAATCTGTTTCCTGCAATTCTGCCTTGCTTTCAAATCCTCTTCGTTGCCTTCCCTCAATATATCTGTGGATGAGAGTTATCATTTATAACTCTGCGGGTTTGTGAATTGCAGTGTCCCTGAGCTCCATTTTTCAACTCGCTTTTTTGGGAGCTGGCCGCAAAAGCGCGGGATTGCCTCAGGCCCTATTCTGCTTCTGGGCGGCAGGCTGAGCCTGTGGTTAATTCTTCTTCCTGATGGGAAAATAGAGTGACCTGTGCCTGTCCCAACACCTAGATCTAGTCTCTCATTGGTTGCCCCTCTTTCCGTTCATCCTCAGGACAAATTGCAACCTGTAGGGAACAGGAGGTTAAAGGTGCTGATTCTCCAAGTAAGTTGATTGCTAGTAAAGTAGCTGGAAAGGCGAACCCGAGCACAAGGAGATGAGAAATGGGGTGTGTTTCAGAAACCTTTCAAAATCACACGGTGTACCATCTTCTGAGTTTCTCATGCATGTTTTCGATGTAGGAAGATGCCCTTGAACCTGGAGATTTGGGACCCATGGGATGGGTACCACGCAGTATTACTTTAAAGGGTCTGCGTTTGCTCACCCAACGTTTCAGCCCCAAGAATGTCCACCCTTATGTCTCATCCAGCTGTGCGTGTAGATATGGTCAATCCAGGTTGCATCACAGCCTCTGAACGAATTTTGTAAGAATTTCTCTCTCTTTCACTGTCTTTGTTTTACGGGTTTTTAAAAGTAATTTATTTTTATAATGGGGTTTAGCTGCTTTTCACGGCTGTGTTTATGCGGATTTACACCCACTTGACTCACTTCCAGACAGGTATCAATACATAGGTTTTAAGATTGTTACTAGTCACTTATATTCTTGTGCGGTGAAAAGGGCGTGTTGAGTCCAGTTCACTGAGCAAGGAATAGGTCTTGTCTATTACATATTGGGTGTATGGAACGGTATCTGAGCGAATTTGAACCCCTTGTTTTATGCATCACCCTACCTCACCTTTCCCGTTAAGCAGCCATAGTGTGTTTTCTAAACGTGTGATTCTGTTCTGTTCTGTAATTCAGTTCAAGTGTAGCGGTTTTTACATTCCCTCTATAAGTGATAGCTTATGATAAGTGTCTTTTTCTGTGTGACTTATTTCACTTAGAATCGTCGTACCTAAGTCCACTCATCTTGCTTCTACTAGCCTTATGACATTGATATCATGTCTGAGTGATATTCCATTGTACATAAGGACCACAACTTCTTTATCCATTTTTCTCTTTCCTGGTATATTTAAGGTGTCATGAAGTGGAGGTTCTTGTCAACAGAGCAGCCCTAAACTTTGGGGTGCCTTTGTCTTGCTGATTTTTAGTTTTCCCAATTTATACGCCCATGAGTGGACGTGCCCTATGCTCCCTAAGCTGTGTTTTTTCGATGTTTCAGGACACACCGTACACTTCTCCAGAGTGGCTGTTGGCAACTTACATCCCGCTCATCAGCGTAGCAAGGCTGCCATTTCTCCATGGCCTGTCCTGCATTTCTGGTTTTGACACTTTTTGCAGCATGGCCCTTTTGACCGATGGGAAGCGAGACTTCTTTGTAGCGCTGATTTGCCTTTCCAGGTTGCTTGGTTGGCCAAAAAGGGCGTATGCGTTTTTTCCTGAATATATTCAGGAAAAAACGCATACGCCCTTCGTGGCCAAGGGCATTATTGTCACGTTTTGCCGCTTTTCATGTGCTTTACAGGCGATTCGAATCTACCTCCTGAAATCTGTTTCCTGCAATTCTGCCTTGCTTTCAAATCCTCTTCGTTGCCTTCCCTCAATATATTTGTGGACGAGAGTTATCATTTATAACTCAGCAGGTTTTTGAATGGCAGTCCCCCTGAGCTCCATTTTTCAACTCGCTTTTTTGGGAGCTGGCCGTAAAAGCACGGGATTGCCTCAGGCCCTATTCTGGTTCCCGGCGGCAGTCTGAGCCTGTGGTTAATTCTTCTTCCTGATGGGAAAATAGAGTGACCTGTGCCTGTCCCAACCCCTAGATCTATTCTCTCATTGGTTTCCCCTCTTCCCGTTCATCCTCAGGACAAATTGCAACCTGTACAGAACAGGAGGTTAAAGGTGCTGATTCTCCAAGTAGGGTGATTGCTAGTGAAGTAGCTGGAATGGCGAACCCGAGCACAAGGAGATGAGAAATGAGGTGCGTTTTAGAAACCTTTCAAAATCACACGGTGTACCTTCTTCTGGGTTCCTCATGCAAGTTTTCGATGTAGGAAGATGCCCTTGAACCTTGAGATTTGGGACCCATGGGATGGGTACCATGCAGTAATACTTTAAAGGGTCTGCGTTTGCTCACCCAACCTCACCCAACCTCTCAGCCCCAAGAGTGTCCACCCTTATGTCTCATCCAGCTGTGGGTCTAGATATGGTCAATCCAGGTTGCATCACAGCCCCTGAACGAATTTTGTAAGAATTTCTCTCTCTTTCACGGTCTTTGTTTTACGGGTTTTTAAAAGTAATTAATTTTTATAATGGGGTTTAGCTGCTTTTCACGGCTGTGTTTATGCGGCTTTACACCTACTTGACTCACTTCCAGACAGATATCAATACATAGGTTTTAAGATTGTTACTAGTCACATACATTCTTGTGCGGTGAATAAGGGGTGTTGAGTCCAGTTCACTGAGCAAGGAGTATGTCTTGTCTATTACATATTGGGTGTATGGAACGGTATCTGAGCGAATTTGAACCCCTTGTTTTATGCATCACCCCACCTCACCTTTCCCGTTAAGCAGCCATAGTGTGTTTTCTAAACGTGTGACTCTGTTCTGTTTTGTAATTCAGTTCAAGTGTAGCGGTTTTTACATTCCCTCTATAAGTGATAGCTTATGATAAGTGTCTTTTTCTGTTTGACTTATTTAACTTAGAATCGTCGTACCTAAGTCCACTCATCTTGCTTCTACTAGCCTTATGACATTGATTTTATGTCTGAGTGATATTTCATTGTACATAAGGACCACAACTTCTTTATCCATTTTTCTCTTTCCTGGGATATTTAAAGTGTCATGAAGTGGAGGTTCTTGTCAACAGAGCAGCCCTAAACTTTGGGGTGGCTGTGTCTTGCTGATTTTTAGTTTTCCCAATTTCTACGCCCATGAGTGGACGTGCCCTATGCTCCCTAAGCTGTGTTTTTTCGATGTTTCAGGACACACCGTACACTTCTCCAGAGTGGCTGTTGGCAACTTACATCCCGCCCATCAGCGTAGCAAGGCTGCCATTTCTCCATGGCCTGTCCTGCATTTCTGGTTTTGACACTTTTTGCAGCATGGCCCTTTTGGCCGATGGGAAGCGAGACTTCTTTGTAGCGCTGATTTGCCTTTCCAGGTTGCTTGGTTGGCCAAAAAGGGCGTATGCGTTTTTTCCTGAATATATTCAGGAAAAAACGCATACGCCCTTTTTGTCCAAGGGCATCATTGTCGATGTTTTGCCGCTTTTCATGTGCTTTACAGGCGATTCGAATCTACCTCCTGAAACCTGTTTCCTGCAATTCGGCCTTGCTTTCAAATCCTCTTCGTTGCCTTCCCTCAATATATCTGTGGATGAGAGTTATCATTTATAACTCTGCGGGTTTGTGAATTGCAGTGTCCCTGAGCTCCATTTTTCAACTCGCTTTTTTGGGAGCTGGCCGCAAAAGCGCGGGATTGCCTCAGGCCCTATTCTGCTTCTGGGCGGCAGGCTGAGCCTGTGGTTAATTCTTCTTCCTGATGGGAAAATAGAGTGACCTGTGCCTGTCCCAACACCTAGATCTAGTCTCTCATTGGTTGCCCCTCTTCCCGTTCAACCTCAGGACAAATTGCAACCTGTAGGGAACAGGAGGTTAAAGGTGCTGATTCTCCAAGTAAGTTGATTGCTAGTAAAGTAGCTGGAAAGGCGAACCCGAGCACAAGGACATGAGAAATGGGGTGTGTTTTAGAAACCTTTCAAAATCACACGGTGTACCATCTTCTGAGTTTCTCATGCATGTTTTCGATGTAGGAAGATGCCCTTGAAACTGGAGATTTGGGACCCATGTGATGGGTACCACGCAGTATTACTTTAAAGGGTCTGCGTTTGCTCACCCAACCTCTCAGCCCCAAGAGTGTCCACCCTTATGTCTCATCCAGCTGTGGGTCTAGATATGGTCAATCCAGGTTGCATCTCAGCCCCTGATCGAATTTTGTAAGAATTTCTCTCTCTTTCACTGTCTTTGTTTTACGGGTTTTTAAAAGTAATTTATTTTTATAATGGGGTTTAGCTGCTTTTCACGGCTGTGTTTATGCGGATTTACACCCACTTGACTCACTTCCAGACAGGTATCAATACATAGGTTTTAAGATTGTTACTAGTCACTTATATTCTTGTGCGGTGAAAAGGGCGTGTTGAGTCCAGTTCACTGAGCAAGGAATAGGTCTTGTCTATTACATATTGGGTGTATGGAACGGTATCTGAGCGAATTTGAACCCCTTGTTTTATGCATCACCCTACCTCACCTTTCCCGTTAAGCAGCCATAGTGTGTTTTCTAAACGTGTGATTCTGTTCTGTTCTGTAATTCAGTTCAAGTGTAGCGGTTTTTACATTCCCTCTATAAGTGATAGCTTATGATAAGTGTCTTTTTCTGTGTGACTTATTTCACTTAGAATCGTCGTACCTAAGTCCACTCATCTTGCTTCTACTAGCCTTATGACATTGATATCATGTCTGAGTGATATTCCATTGTACATAAGGACCACAACTTCTTTATCCATTTTTCTCTTTCCTGGTATATTTAAGGTGTCATGAAGTGGAGGTTCTTGTCAACAGAGCAGCCCTAAACTTTGGGGTGCCTGTGTCTTGCTGATTTTTAGTTTTCCCAATTTATACGCCCATGAGTGGACGTGCCCTATGCTCCCTAAGCTGTGTTTTTTCGATGTTTCAGGACACACCGTACACTTCTCCAGAGTGGCTGTTGGCAACTTACATCCCGCTCATCAGCGTAGCAAGGCTGCCATTTCTCCATGGCCTGTCCTGCATTTCTGGTTTTGACACTTTTTGCAGCATGGCCCTTTTGACCGATGGGAAGCGAGACTTCTTTGTAGCGCTGATTTGCCTTTCCAGGTTGCTTGGTTGGCCAAAAAGGGCGTATGCGTTTTTTCCTGAATATATTCAGGAAAAAACGCATACGCCCTTTTTGGCCAAGGGCATTATTGTCCACGATTTGCCGCTTTTCATGTGCTTTACAGGCGATTCGAATCTACCTCCTGAAATCTGTTTCCTGCAATTCTGCCTTGCTTTCAAATCCTCTTCGTTGACTTCCCTCAATATATCTGTGGATGAGAGTTATCATTTATAACTCTGCGGGTTTGTGAATTGCAGTGACCCTGAGCTCCATTTTTCAACTCGCTTTTTTGGGAGCTGGCCGCAAAAGCGCGGGATTGCCTCAGGCCCTATTGTGCTTCTGGGCGGCAGGCTGAGCCTGTGGTTAATTCTTCTTCCTGATGGGAAAATAGAGTGACCTGTGCCTGTCCCAACACCTAGATCTAGTCTCTCATTGGTTGCCCCTCTTCCCTTTCATCCTCAGGACAAATTGCAACCTGTAGGGAACAGGAGGTTAAAGGTGCTGATTCTCCAAGTAGGGAGATTGCTAGTAAAGTAGCTGGAATGGCGAACCCGAGCACAAGGAGATGAGAAATGAGGTGCGTTTTAGAAACCTTTCAAAATCACACGGTGTACCATCTTCTGAGTTTCTCATGCATGTTTTCGATGTAGGAAGATGCCCTTGAACCTGGAGACTTGGGACCCATGGGATGTGTACCACGCAGTATTACTTTAAAGGGTCTGCGTTTGCTCACCCAATCTAACCCAACCTTTCAGCGCCAAGACTGTCCACCCTTATGTCTCATCCAGCTGTGCGTGTAGATATGGTCAATCCAGGTTGCATCACAGCCCCTGAACGAATTTTGTAAGAATTTCTCTCTCTTTCACTGTCTTTGTTTTACGGGTTTTTAAAAGTAATTTATTTTTATAATGGGGTTTAGCTGCTTTTCACGGCTGTGTTTATGCGGATTTACACCCACTTGACTCACTTCCAGACAGATATAAATACATAGGTTTTAAGATTCTTACTAGTCACATATATTCTTGTGAGGTGAATAGGGGGTGTTGAGTCCAGTTCACTGAGCAAGGAGTAGGTCTTGTCTATTACATATTGGGTGTATGGAACGGTATCTGAGCGAATTTGAAACCCTTGTTTTATGCATCACCCCACCTCACCTTTCCCGTTAAGCAGCCATAGTGTGTTTTCTAAACGTGTGATTCTGTTCTGTTCTGTAATTCAGTTCAAGTGTAGCGGTTTTTACATTCCCTCTATAAGTGATAGCTTATGATAAGTGTCTTTTTCTGTGTGACTTATTTCACTTAGAATCGTCGTACCTAAGTCCACTCATCTTGCTTCTACTAGCCTTATGACATTGATTTCATGTCTGAGTGATATTGCATTGTACATAAGGACCACAACTTCTTTATCCATTTTTCTCTTTCCTGGGATATTTAAGGTGTCATGAAGTGGAGGTTCTTGTCAACAGAGCAGCCCTAAACTTTGGGGTGCCTGTGTCTTGCTGATTTTTAGTTTTCCCAATTTATACGCCCATGAGTGGACGTGCCCTATGCTCCCTAAGCTGTGTTTTTTCGATGTTTCAGGACACACCGTACACTTCTCCAGAGTGGCTGTTGGCAATTAACATCCCGCCCATCAGCGTAGCAAGGCTGCCATTTCTCCATGGCCTGTCCTGCATTTCTGGTTTTGACACTTTTTGCAGCATGACCCTTTTGACCGATGGGAAGCGAGACTTCTTTGTAGCACTGATTTGCCTTTCCAGGTTGCTTGGTTGGCCAAAAAGGGCGTATGCGTTTTTTCCTGAATATATTCAGGAAAAAACGCATACGCCCTTTTTGGCCAAGGGCATCATTGTCGACGTTTTGCCGCTTTTCATGTGCTTTAAAGGCGATTCGAATCTACCTCCTGAAACCTGTTTCCTGCAATTCTGCCTTGCTTTCAAATCCTCTTCGTTGCCTTCCCTCAATATATTTGTGGACGAGAGTTATCATTTATAACTCAGCAGGTTTGTGAATGGCAGTCCCCCTGAGCTCCATTTTTCAACTGTCTTTTTTGGGAGCTGGCCGCAAAAGCACGGGATTGCCTCAGGCCCTATTCTGGTTCCCGGTGGCAGGCTGAGCCTGTGGTTAATTCTTCTTCCTGATGGGAAAATAGAGTGACCTGTGCCTGTCCCAACACCTAGATCTAGTCTCTCATTGGTTGCCCCTCTTCCCGTTCATCCTCAGGACAAATTGCAACCTGTAGGTAACAGGAGGTTAAAGGTGCTGATTCTCCAAGTAGGGAGATTGCTAGTAAAGTAGCTGGAATGGCGAACCCGAGCACAAGGAGATGAGAAATGAGGTGCGTTTTAGAAACCTTTCAAAATCACACGGTGTACCATCTTCTGAGATTCTCATGCATGTTTTCGATGTAGGAAGATGCCCTTGAACCTGGAGATTTGGGACCCATGGGATGGGTACCACGCAGTATTACTTTAAAGGGTCTGCGTTTGCTCACCCAACCTAACCCAACCTTTCAGCCCCAAGAGTGTCCACCCTTATGTCTCATCCAGCTGTGGGTCTAGATATGGTCAATCCAGGTTGCATCACAGCCCCTGAACGAATTTTGTAAGAATTTCTCTCTCTTTCACTGTCTTTGTTTTACAGGTTTTTAAAAGTAATTTATTTTTATAATGGGGTTTAGCTGCTTTTCACGGCTGTGTTTATGCGGATTTACACCCACTTGACTCACTTCCAGACAGATATCAATACATAGGTTTTAAGATTGTTACTAGTCACATATATTCTTGTGCGGTGAATAGGCGGTGTTGAGTCCAGTTCACTGAGCAAGGAGTAGGTATTGTCTATTACATATTGGGTGTATGGAACGGTATCTGAGCGAATTTGAACCCCTTGTTTTATGCATCACCCCACCTCACCTTTCCCGTTAAGCAGCCATAGTGTGTTTTCTAAACGTGTGATTCTGTTCTGTTCTGTAATTCAGTTCAAGTGTAGCGGTTTTTACATTCCCTCTATAAGTGATAGCTTATGATAAGTGTCTTTTTCTGTGTGACTTATTTCACTTAGAATCGTCGTGCCTAACTCCACTCATCTTGCTTCTACTTGCCTTATGACATTGATTTCATGTCTGAGTGATATTCCATTGTACATAAGGACCACAACTTCTTTATCCATTTTTCTCTTTCCTGGGATATTTAAGGTGTCATGAAGTGGAGTTTCTTGTCAACAGAGCAGCCCCAAACTTTGGGGTGCCTGTGTCTTGCTCATTTTTAGTTTTCCCAATTTATACGCCCATGAGTGGACGTGCCCTATGCTCCCTAAGCTGTGTTTTTTCGATGTTTCAGGACACACCGTACACTTCTCCAGAGTGGCTGTTGGCAAATTACATCCCGCCCATCAGCGTAGCAAGGCTGCCATTTCTCCATGGCCTATCCTGCATTTCTGGTTTTGACACTTTTTGCAGCATGGCCCTTTTGGCCGATGGGAAGCGAGACTTCTTTGTAGCGCTGATTTGCCTTTCCAGGTTGCTTGGTTGGCCAAAAAGGGCGTATGCGTTTTTTCCTGAATATATTCAGGAAAAAACGCATACGCCCTTTTTGTCCAAGGGCATCATTGTCGACGTTTTGCCGCTTTTCATGTGCTTTACAGGCGATTCGAATCTACCTCCTGAAACCTGTTTCCTGCAATTCGGCCTTGCTTTCAAATCCTCTTCGTTGCCTTCCCTCAATATATCTGTGGATGAGAGTTATCATTTATAACTCTGCGGGTTTGTGAATTGCAGTGTCCCTGAGTTCCATTTTTCAACTCACTTTTTTGGGAGCTGGCCGCAAAAGCGCGGGATTGCCTCAGGCCCTATTCTGCTTCTGGGCGGCAGGCTGAGCCTGTGGTTAATTCTTCTTCCTGATGGGAAAATAGAGTGACCTGTGCCTGTCCCAACACCTAGATCTAGTCTCTCATTGGTTGCCCCTCTTCCCGTTCAACCTCAGGACAAATTGCAACCTGTAGGGAACAGGAGGTTAAAGGTGCTGATTCTCCAAGTAAGTTGATTGCTAGTAAAGTAGCTGGAAAGGCGAACCCGAGCACAAGGACATGAGAAATGGGGTGTGTTTTAGAAACCTTTCAAAATCACACGGTGTACCATCTTCTGAGTTTCTCATGCATGTTTTCGATGTAGGAAGATGCCCTTGAACCTGGAGACTTGGGACCCATGGGATGGGTACCACGCAGTATTACTTTAAAGGGTCTGCGTTTGCTCACCCAACCTAACCCAACCTTTCAGCCCCAAGACTGTCCACCCTTATGTCTCATCCAGCTGTGCGTGTAGATATGGTCAATCCAGGTTGCATCACAGCCTCTGAACGAATTTTGTAAGAATTTCTCTCTCTTTCACTGTCTTTGTTTTACGGGTTTTTAAAAGTAATTTATTTTTATAATGGGGTTTAGCTGCTTTTCACGGCTGTGTTTATGCGGATTTACACCCACTTGACTCACTTCCAGACAGATATCAATACATAGGTTTTAAGATTGTTACTAGTCACATATATTCTTGTGCGGTGAATAGGGGGTGTTGAGTCCAGTTCACTGAGCAAGGAGTAGGTCTTGTCTATTACATATTGGGTGTATGGAACGGTATCTGAGCGAATTTGAACCCCTTGTTTTATGCATCACCCCACCTCACCTTTCCCGTTAAGCAGCCATAGTGTGTTTTCTAAACGTGTGATTCTGTTCTGTTCTGTAATTCAGTTCAAGTGTAGCGGTTTTTACATTCCCTCTATAAGTGATAGCTTATGATAAGTGTCTTTTTCTGTGTGACTTATTTCACTTAGAATCGTCGTACCTAAGTCCACTCATCTTGCTTCTACTAGCCTTATGACATTGATTTCATGTCTGAGTGATATTGCATTGTACATAAGGACCACAACTTCTTTATCCATTTTTCTCTTTCCTGGGATATTTAAGGTGTCATGAAGTGGAGGTTCTTGTCAACAGAGCAGCCCTAAACTTTGGGGTGCCTGTGTCTTGCTGATTTTTAGTTTTCCCAATTTATACGCCCATGAGTGGACGTGCCCTATGCTCCCTAAGCTGTGTTTTTTCGATGTTTCAGGACACACCGTACACTTCTCCAGAGTGGCTGTTGGCAATTAACATCCCGCCCATCAGCGTAGCAAGGCTGCCATTTCTCCATGGCCTGTCCTGCATTTCTGGTTTTGACACTTTTTGCAGCATGACCCTTTTGACCGATGGGAAGCGAGACTTCTTTGTAGCACTGATTTGCCTTTCGAGGTTGCTTGGTTGGCCAAAAAGGGCGTATGCGTTTTTTCCTGAATATATTCAGGAAAAAACGCATACGCCCTTTTTGGCCAAGGGCATCATTGTCGACGTTTTGCCGCTTTTCATGTGCTTTAAAGGCGATTCGAATCTACCTCCTGAAACCTGTTTCCTGCAATTCTGCCTTGCTTTCAAATCCTCTTCGTTGCCTTCCCTCAATATATTTGTGGACGAGAGTTATCATTTATAACTCAGCAGGTTTGTGAATGGCAGTCCCCCTGAGCTCCATTTTTCAACTGTCTTTTTTGGGAGCTGGCCGCAAAAGCACGGGATTGCCTCAGGCCCTATTCTGGTTCCCGGTGGCAGGCTGAACCTGTGGTTAATTCTTCTTCCTGATGGGAAAATAGAGTGACCTGTGCCTGTCCCAACACCTAGATCTAGTCTCTCATTGGTTGCCCCTCTTCCCGTTCATCCTCAGGACAAATTGCAACCTGTAGGGAACAGGAGGTTAAAGGTGCTGATTCTCCAAGTAGGGAGATTGCTAGTAAAGTAGCTGGAATGGCGAACCCGAGCACAAGGAGATGAGAAATGAGGTGCGTTTTAGAAACCTTTCAAAATCACACGGTGTACCATCTTCTGAGTTTCTCATGCATGTTTTCGATGTAGGAAGATGCCCTTGAACCTGGAGATTTGGGACCCATGGGATGGGTACCACGCAGTATTACTTTAAAGGGTCTGCGTTTGCTCACCCAACCTCTCAGCCCCAAGAGTGTCCACCCTTATGTCTCATCCAGCTGTGGGTCTAGATATGGTCAATCCAGGTTGCATCTCAGCCCCTGATCGAATTTTGTAAGAATTTCTCTCTCTTTCACTGTCTTTGTTTTACGGGTTTTTAAAAGTAATTTATTTTTATAATGGGGTTTAGCTGCTTTTCACGGCTGTGTTTATGCGGATTTACACCCACTTGACTCACTTCCAGACAGATATCAATACATAGGTTTTAAGATTCTTACTAGTCACATATATTCTTGTGCGGTGAATAGGGGGTGTTGAGTCCAGTTCACTGAGCAAGGAGTAGGTCTTGTCTATTACATATTGGGTGTATGGAACGGTATCTGAGCGAATTTGAAACCCTTGTTTTATGCATCACCCCACCTCACCTTTCCCGTTAATCAGCCATAGTGTGTTTTCTAAACGTGTGACTCTGTTCTGTTTTGTAATTCAGCTCAAGTGTAGCCGTTTTTACATTCCCTCTATAAGTGATAGCTTATGATAAGTGTCTTTTTCTGTGTGACTTATTTCACTTAGAATCAACGTATCTAAATCCACTCATCTTGCTTCTACTAGCCTTATGACATTGATTTCATGTCTGAGTGATATTCCATTGTACATAAGGACCACAACTTCTTTATCCATTTTTCTCTTTCCTGGGATATTTAAGGTGCCATGAAGTGGAGGTTCTTGTCAACAGAGCAGCCCTAAACTTTGTGTTGCCTGTGTCTTGCTGATTTTTAGTTTTCCCAATTTATACGCCCATGAGTGGACGTGCCCTATGCTCCCTAAGCTGTGTTTTTTCGATGTTTCAGGACACACCGTACACTTCTCCAGAGTGGCTGTTGGCAATTTAGATCCCGCCCATCAGCGTAGCAAGGCTGCCATTTCTCCATGGCCTGTCCTGCATTTCTGGTTTTGACACTTTTTGCAGCATGACCCTTTTGACCGATGGGAAGCGAGACTTCTTTGTAGCACTGATTTGCCTTTCCAGGTTGCTTGGTTGGCCAAAAAGGGCGTATGCGTTTTTTCCTGAATATATTTAGGAAAAAACGCATACGCCCTTTTTGGCCAAGGGCATCATTGTCCACGTTTTGCCGCTTTTCATGTGCTTTACAGGCGATTCGAATCTACCTCCTGAAACCTGTTTCCTGCAATTCTGCCTTGCTTTCAAATCCTCTTCGTTGCCTTCCCTCAATATATCTGTGGATGAGAGTTATCATTTATAACTCTGCGGGTTTGTGAATTGCAGTGTCCCTGAGCTCCATTTTTCAACTCGCTTTTTTGGGAGCTGGCCGCAAAAGCGCGGGATTGCCTCAGGCCCTATTCTGCTTCTGGGCGGCAGGCTGAGCCTGTGGTTAATTCTTCTTCCTGATGGGAAAATAGAGTGACCTGTGCCTGTCCCAACACCTAGATCTAGTCTCTCATTGGTTGCCCCTCTTCCCGTTCAACCTCAGGACAAATTGCAACCTGTAGGGAACAGGAGGTTAAAGGTGCTGATTCTCCAAGTAGGGAGATTGCTAGTAAAGTAGCTGGAAAGGCGAACCCGAGCACAAGGACATGAGAAATGGGGTGTGTTTTAGAAACCTTTCAAAATCACACGGTGTACCATCTTCTGAGTTTCTCATGCATGTTTTCGATGTAGGAAGATGCCCTTGAACCTGGAGATTTGGGACCCATGGGATGGGTACCACGCAGTATTACTTTAAAGGGTCTGCGTTTGCTCACCCAACCTCTCAGCCCCAAGAGTGTCCACCCTTATGTCTCATCCAGCTGTGGGTCTAGATATGGTCAATCCAGGTTGCATCTCAGCCCCTGATCGAATTTTGTAAGAATTTCTCTCTCTTTCACTGTCTTTGTTTTACGGGTTTTTAAAAGTAATTTATTTTTATAATGGGGTTTAGCTGCTTTTCACGGCTGTGTTTATGCGGATTTACACCCACTTGACTCACTTCCAGACAGATATCAATACATAGGTTTTAAGATTGTTACTAGTCATATATATTCTTGTGCGGTGAATAGGGGGTGTTGAGTCCAGTTCACTGAGCAAGGAGTAGGTCTTGTGTGTTACATATTGGGTGTATGGAACTGTATCTGAGCGAATTTGAACCCCTTGTTTTATGCATCACCCCACCTCACCTTTCCCGTTAAGCAGCCATAGTGTGTTTTCTAAACGTGTGACTCTGTTCTGTTTTGTAATTCAGTTCAAGTGTAGCGGTTTTTACAGTCCCTCTATAAGTGATAGCTTATGATAAGTGTCTTTTTCTGTGTGACTTATTTCACTTAGAATCGTCGTACCTAAGTCCACTCATCTTGCTTCTACTAGCCTTATGACATTGATTTCATGTCTGACTGATATTCCATTGTACATAAGGACCACAAATTTTATCCATTTTTCTCTTTCCTGGGATATTTAAGGTGTCATGAAGTGGAGGTTCTTGTCAACAGAGCAGCCCCAAACTTTGGGGTGCCTGTGTCTTGCTGATTTTTAGTTTTCCCAATTTATACGCCCATGAGTGGACGTGCCCTATGCTCACTAAGCTGTGTTTTTTCGATGTTTCAGGACACACCGTACACTTCTCCAGCGTGGCTGTTGGCAATTTACATCCCGCCCATCAGCGTAGCAAGGCTGCCATTTCTCCATGGCCTGTCCTGCATTTCTGGTTTTGACACTTTTTGCAGCATGGCCCTTTTGACCCATGGGAAGCGAGACTTCTTTGTAGCGCTGATTTGCCTTTCCAGGTTGCTTGGTTGGCCAAAAAGGGCGTATGCGTTTTTTCCTGAATATATTCAGGAAAAAACGCATACGCCCTTTTTGGCCAAGGGCATCATTGTCGACGTTTTGCCGCTTTTCATGTGCCTTAAAGGCGATTCGAATCTACCTCCTGAAATCTGTTTCCTGCAATTCTGCCTTGCTTTCAAATCCTCTTCGTTGACTTCCCTCAATATATCTGTGGATGAGAGTTATCACTTATAACTCTGCGGGTTTGTGAATTGCAGTGTCCCTGAGCTCCATTTTTCAACTGTCTTTTTTGAGAGCTGGCCGCAAAAGCACGGGATTGCCTCAGGCCCTATATTTGGTTCCTGGCAGCCGGCTGAGCCTGTGGTTAATTCTTCTTCCTGATGGGAAAATAGAGTGACCTGTGCCTGTCCCAGCAGCTAGATCTAGTCTCTCATTGGTTGCCCCTCTTCCCGTTCATCCTCAGGACAAATTGCAACCTGTAGGGAACAGGAGGTTAAAGGTGCTGATTCTCCAAGTAGGGAGATTGCTAGTAAAGTAGCTGGAATGGCGAACCCGAGCACAAGGAGATGAGAAATGAGGTGCGTTTTAGAAACCTTTCAAAATCACACGGTGTACCATCTTCTGAGTTTCTCATGCATGTTTTCGATGTAGGAAGATGCCCTTGAACCTGGAGACTTGGGACCCATGGGATGGGTACCACGCAGTATTACTTTAAAGGGTCTGCGTTTGCTCACCCAACCTAACCCAACCTTTCAGCGCCAAGACTGTCCACCCTTATGTCTCATCCAGCTGTGCGTGTAGATATGGTCAATCCAGGTTGCATCACAGCCTCTGAACGAATTTTGTAAGAATTTCTCTCTCTTTCACTGTCTTTGTTTTACGGGTTTTTAAAAGTAATTTATTTTTATAATGGGGTTTAGCTGCTTTTCACGGCTGTGTTTATGCGGATTTACACCCACTTGACTCACTTCCAGACAGATATCAATACATAGGTTTTAAGATTCTTACTAGTCACATATATTCTTGTGAGGTGAATAGGGGGTGTTGAGTCCAGTTCACTGAGCAAGGAGTAGGTCTTGTCTATTACATATTGGGTGTATGGAACGGTATCTGAGCGAATTTGAAACCCTTGTTTTATGCATCACCCCACCTCACCTTTCCCGTTAAGCAGCCATAGTGTGTTTTCTAAACGTGTGATTCTGTTCTGTTCTGTAATTCAGTTCAAGTGTAGCGGTTTTTACATTCCCTCTATAAGTGATAGCTTATGATAAGTGTCTTTTTCTGTGTGACTTATTTCACTTAGAATCGTCGTACCTAAGTCCACTCATCTTGCTTCTACTAGCCTTATGACATTGATTTCATGTCTGAGTGATATTGCATTGTACATAAGGACCACAACTTCTTTATCCATTTTTCTCTTTCCTGGGATATTTAAGGTGTCATGAAGTGGAGGTTCTTGTCAACAGAGCAGCCCTAAACTTTGGGGTGCCTGTGTCTTGCTGATTTTTAGTTTTCCCAATTTATACGCCCATGAGTGGACGTGCCCTATGCTCACTAAGCTGTGTTTTTTCGATGTTTCAGGACACACCGTACACTTCTCCAGAGTGGCTGTTGGCAATTAACATCCCGCCCATCAGCGTAGCAAGGCTGCCATTTCTCCATGGCCTGTCCTGCATTTCTGGTTTTGACACTTTTTGCAGCATGACCCTTTTGACCGATGGGAAGCGAGACTTCTTTGTAGCACTGATTTGCCTTTCCAGGTTGCTTGGTTGGCCAAAAAGGGCGTATGCGTTTTTTCCTGAATATATTCAGGAAAAAACGCATACGCCCTTTTTGGCCAAGGGCATCATTGTCGACGTTTTGCCGCTTTTCATGTGCTTTAAAGGCGATTCGAATCTACCTCCTGAAACCTGTTTCCTGCAATTCTGCCTTGCTTTCAAATCCTCTTCGTTGCCTTCCCTCAATATATTTGTGGACGTGAGTTATCATTTATAACTCAGCAGGTTTGTGAATGGCAGTCCCCCTGAGCTCCATTTTTCAACTGTCTTTTTTGGGAGCTGGCCGCAAAAGCACGGGATTGCCTCAGGCCCTATTCTGGTTCCCGGTGGCAGGCTGAGCCTGTGGTTAATTCTTCTTCCTGATGGGAAAATAGAGTGACCTGTGCCTGTCCCAACACCTAGATCTAGTCTCTCATTGGTTGCCCCTCTTCCCGTTCATCCTCAGGACAAATTGCAACCTGTAGGGAACAGGAGGTTAAAGGTGCTGATTCTCCAAGTAGGGAGTTTGCTAGTAAAGTAGCTGGAATGGCGAACCCGAGCACAAGGAGATGAGAAATGAGGTGCGTTTTAGAAACCTTTCAAAATCACACGGTGTACCATCTTCTGAGTTTCTCATGCATGTTTTCGATGTAGGAAGATGCCCTTGAACCTGGAGATTTGGGACCCATGGGATGGGTACCACGCAGTATTACTTTAAAGGGTCTGCGTTTGCTCACCCAACCTCACCCAACCTGTCAGCCCCAAGAGTGTCCACCCTTATGTCTCATCCAGCTGTGGGTCTAGATATGGTCAATCCAGGTTGCATCACAGCCCCTGAACGAATTTTGTAAGAATTTCTCTCTCTTTCACTGTCTTTGTTTTACGGGTTTTTAAAAGTAATTTATTTTTATAATGGGGTTTAGCTGCTTTTCACGGCTGTGTTTATGCGGCTTTACACCCACTTGACTCACTTCCAGACAGATATCAATACATAGGTTTTAAGATTGTTACTAGTCACATATATTCTTGTGCGGTGAATAGGGGGTGTTGAGTCCAGTTCACTGAGCAAGGAGTAGGTCTTGTCTATTACATATTGGGTGTATGGAACGGTATCTGAGCGAATTTGAACCCCTTGTTTTATGCATCACCCCACCTCACCTTTCCCGTTAAGCAGCCATAGTGTGTTTTCTAAACGTGTGATTCTGTTCTGTTCTGTAATTCAGTTCAAGTGTAGCGGTTTTTACATTCCCTCTATAAGTGATAGCTTATGATAAGTGTCTTTTTCTGTGTGACTTATTTCACTTAGAATCGTCGTGCCTAACTCCACTCATCTTGCTTCTACTTGCCTTATGACATTGATTTCATGTCTGAGTGATATTGCATTGTACATAAGGACCACAACTTCTTTATCCATTTTTCTCTTTCCTGGGATATTTAAGGTGTCATGAAGTGGAGGTTCTTGTCAACAGAGCAGCCCCAAACTTTGGGGTGCCTGAGTCTTGCTCATTTTTAGTTTTCCCAATTTATACGCCCATGAGTGTACGTGCCCTATGCTCCCTAAGCTGTGTTTTTTCGATGTTTCAGGACACACCGTACACTTCTCCAGAGTGGCTGTTGGCAACTTACATCCCGCCCATCAGCGTAGCAAGGCTGCCATTTCTCCATGGCCTGTCCTGCATTTCTGGTTTTGACACTTTTTGCAGCATGACCCTTTTGACCGATGGGAAGCGAGACTTCTTTGTAGCACTGATTTGCCTTTCCAGGTTGCTTGGTTGGCCAAAAAGGGCGTATGCGTTTTTTCCTGAATATATTTAGGAAAAAACGCATACGCCCTTTTTGGCCAAGGGCATCATTGTCCACGTTTTGCCGCTTTTCATGTGCTTTACAGGCGATTCGAATCTACCTCCTGAAACCTGTTTCCTGCAATTCTGCCTTGCTTTCAAATCCTCTTCGTTGCCTTCCCTCAATATATCTGTGGATGAGAGTTATCATTTATAACTCTGCGGGTTTGTGAATTGCAGTGTCCCTGAGCTCCATTTTTCAACTCGCTTTTTTGGGAGCTGGCCGCAAAAGCGCGGGATTGCCTCAGGCCCTATTCTGCTTCTGGGCGGCAGGCTGAGCCTGTGGTTAATTCTTCTTCCTGATGGGAAAATAGAGTGACCTGTGCCTGTCCCAACACCTAGATCTAGTCTCTCATTGGTTGCCCCTCTTCCCGTTCAACCTCAGGACAAATTGCAACCTGTAGGGAACAGGAGGTTAAAGGTGCTGATTCTCCAAGTAAGTTGATTGCTAGTAAAGTAGCTGGAAAGGCGAACCCGAGCACAAGGACATGAGAAATGGGGTGTGTTTTAGAAACCTTTCAAAATCACACGGTGTACCATCTTCTGAGTTTCTCATGCATGTTTTCGATGTAGGAAGATGCCCTTGAACCTGGAGATTTGGGACCCATGGGATGGGTACCACGCAGTATTACTTTAAAGGGTCTGCGTTTGCTCACCCAACCTCTCAGCCCCAAGAGTGTCCACCCTTATGTCTCATCCAGCTGTGGGTCTAGATATGGTCAATCCAGGTTGCATCTCAGCCCCTGATCGAATTTTGTAAGAATTTCTCTCTCTTTCACTGTCTTTGTTTTACGGGTTTTTAAAAGTAATTTATTTTTATAATGGGGTTTAGCTGCTTTTCACGGCTGTGTTTATGCGGATTTACACCCACTTGACTCACTTCCAGACAGATATCAATACATAGGTTTTAAGATTGTTACTAGTCATATATATTCTTGTGCGGTGAATAGGGGGTGTTGAGTCCAGTTCACTGAGCAAGGAGTAGGTCTTGTGTGTTACATATTGGGTGTATGGAACGGTATCTGAGCGAATTTGAACCCCTTGTTTTATGCATCACCCCACCTCACCTTTCCCGTTAAGCAGCCATAGTGTGTTTTCTAAACGTGTGACTCTGTTCTGTTTTGTAATTCAGTTCAAGTGTAGCGGTTTTTACAGTCCCTCTATAAGTGATAGCTTATGATAAGTGTCTTTTTCTGTGTGACTTATTTCACTTAGAATCGTCGTGCCTAACTCCACTCATCTTGCTTCTACTTGCCTTATGACATTGATTTCATGTCTGAGTGATATTCCATTGTACATAAGGACCACAACTTCTTTATCCATTTTTCTCTTTCCTGGGATATTTAAGGTGTCATGAAGTGGAGTTTCTTGTCAACAGAGCAGCCCCAAACTTTGGGGTGCCTGTGTCTTGCTCATTTTTAGTTTTCCCAATTTATACGCCCATGAGTGGACGTGCCCTATGCTCCCTAAGCTGTGTTTTTTCGATGTTTCAGGACACACCGTACACTTCTCCAGAGTGGCTGTTGGCAAATTACATCCCGCCCATCAGCGTAGCAAGGCTGCCATTTCTCCATGGCCTATCCTGCATTTCTGGTTTTGACACTTTTTGCAGCATGGCCCTTTTGGCCGATGGGAAGCGAGACTTCTTTGTAGCGCTGATTTGCCTTTCCAGGTTGCTTGGTTGGCCAAAAAGGGCGTATGCGTTTTTTCCTGAATATATTCAGGAAAAAACGCATACGCCCTTTTTGTCCAAGGGCATCATTGTCGACGTTTTGCCGCTTTTCATGTGCTTTACAGGCGATTCGAATCTACCTCCTGAAACCTGTTTCCTGCAATTCGGCCTTGCTTTCAAATCCTCTTCGTTGCCTTCCCTCAATATATCTGTGGATGAGAGTTATCATTTATAACTCTGCGGGTTTGTGAATTGCAGTGTCCCTGAGCTCCATTTTTCAACTCACTTTTTTGGGAGCTGGCCGCAAAAGCGCGGGATTGCCTCAGGCCCTATTCTGCTTCTGGGCGGCAGGCTGAGCCTGTGGTTAATTCTTCTTCCTGATGGGAAAATAGAGTGACCTGTGCCTGTCCCAACACCTAGATCTAGTCTCTCATTGGTTGCCCCTCTTCCCGTTCAACCTCAGGACAAATTGCAACCTGTAGGGAACAGGAGGTTAAAGGTGCTGATTCTCCAAGTAAGTTGATTGCTAGTAAAGTAGCTGGAAAGGCGAACCCGAGCACAAGGACATGAGAAATGGGGTGTGTTTTAGAAACCTTTCAAAATCACACGGTGTACCATCTTCTGAGTTTCTCATGCATGTTTTCGATGTAGGAAGATGCCCTTGAACCTGGAGACTTGGGACCCATGGGATGGGTACCACGCAGTATTACTTTAAAGGGTCTGCGTTTGCTCACCCAACCTAACCCAACCTTTCAGCCCCAAGACTGTCCACCCTTATGTCTCATCCAGCTGTGCGTGTAGATATGGTCAATCCAGGTTGCATCACAGCCTCTGAACGAATTTTGTAAGAATTTCTCTCTCTTTCACTGTCTTTGTTTTACGGGTTTTTAAAAGTAATTTATTTTTATAATGGGGTTTAGCTGCTTTTCACGGCTGTGTTTATGCGGATTTACACCCACTTGACTCACTTCCAGACAGATATCAATACATAGGTTTTAAGATTGTTACTAGTCACATATATTCTTGTGCGGTGAATAGGGGGTGTTGAGTCCAGTTCACTGAGCAAGGAGTAGGTCTTGTCTATTACATATTGGGTGTATGGAACGGTATCTGAGCGAATTTGAACCCCTTGTTTTATGCATCACCCCACCTCACCTTTCCCGTTAAGCAGCCATAGTGTGTTTTCTAAACGTGTGATTCTGTTCTGTTCTGTAATTCAGTTCAAGTGTAGCGGTTTTTACATTCCCTCTATAAGTGATAGCTTATGATAAGTGTCTTTTTCTGTGTGACTTATTTCACTTAGAATCGTCGTACCTAAGTCCACTCATCTTGCTTCTACTAGCCTTATGACATTGATTTCATGTCTGAGTGATATTGCATTGTACATAAGGACCACAACTTCTTTATCCATTTTTCTCTTTCCTGGGATATTTAAGGTGTCATGAAGTGGAGGTTCTTGTCAACAGAGCAGCCCTAAACTTTGGGGTGCCTGTGTCTTGCTGATTTTTAGTTTTCCCAATTTATACGCCCATGAGTGGACGTGCCCTATGCTCCCTAAGCTGTGTTTTTTCGATGTTTCAGGACACACCGTACACTTCTCCAGAGTGGCTGTTGGCAATTAACATCCCGCCCATCAGCGTAGCAAGGCTGCCATTTCTCCATGGCCTGTCCTGCATTTCTGGTTTTGACACTTTTTGCAGCATGACCCTTTTGACCGATGGGAAGCGAGACTTCTTTGTAGCACTGATTTGCCTTTCGAGGTTGCTTGGTTGGCCAAAAAGGGCGTATGCGTTTTTTCCTGAATATATTCAGGAAAAAACGCATACGCCCTTTTTGGCCAAGGGCATCATTGTCGACGTTTTGCCGCTTTTCATGTGCTTTAAAGGCGATTCGAATCTACCTCCTGAAACCTGTTTCCTGCAATTCTGCCTTGCTTTCAAATCCTCTTCGTTGCCTTCCCTCAATATATTTGTGGACGAGAGTTATCATTTATAACTCAGCAGGTTTGTGAATGGCAGTCCCCCTGAGCTCCATTTTTCAACTGTCTTTTTTGGGAGCTGGCCGCAAAAGCACGGGATTGCCTCAGGCCCTATTCTGGTTCCCGGTGGCAGGCTGAACCTGTGGTTAATTCTTCTTCCTGATGGGAAAATAGAGTGACCTGTGCCTGTCCCAACACCTAGATCTAGTCTCTCATTGGTTGCCCCTCTTCCCGTTCATCCTCAGGACAAATTGCAACCTGTAGGGAACAGGAGGTTAAAGGTGCTGATTCTCCAAGTAGGGAGATTGCTAGTAAAGTAGCTGGAATGGCGAACCCGAGCACAAGGAGATGAGAAATGAGGTGCGTTTTAGAAACCTTTCAAAATCACACGGTGTACCATCTTCTGAGTTTCTCATGCATGTTTTCGATGTAGGAAGATGCCCTTGAACCTGGAGATTTGGGACCCATGGGATGGGTACCACGCAGTATTACTTTAAAGGGTCTGCGTTTGCTCACCCAACCTCTCAGCCCCAAGAGTGTCCACCCTTATGTCTCATCCAGCTGTGGGTCTAGATATGGTCAATCCAGGTTGCATCTCAGCCCCTGATCGAATTTTGTAAGAATTTCTCTCTCTTTCACTGTCTTTGTTTTACGGGTTTTTAAAAGTAATTTATTTTTATAATGGGGTTTACCTGCTTTTCACGGCTGTGTTTATGCGGATTTACACCCACTTGACTCACTTCCAGACAGATATCAATACATAGGTTTTAAGATTCTTACTAGTCACATATATTCTTGTGCGGTGAATAGGGGGTGTTGAGTCCAGTTCACTGAGCAAGGAGTAGGTCTTGTCTATTACATATTGGGTGTATGGAACGGTATCTGAGCGAATTTGAAACCCTTGTTTTATGCATCACCCCACCTCACCTTTCCCGTTAATCAGCCATAGTGTGTTTTCTAAACGTGTGACTCTGTTCTGTTTTGTAATTCAGCTCAAGTGTAGCCGTTTTTACATTCCCTCTATAAGTGATAGCTTATGATAAGTGTCTTTTTCTGTGTGACTTATTTCACTTAGAATCAACGTATCTAAATCCACTCATCTTGCTTCTACTAGCCTTATGACATTGATTTCATGTCTGAGTGATATTCCATTGTACATAAGGACCACAACTTCTTTATCCATTTTTCTCTTTCCTGGGATATTTAATGTGTCATGAAGTGGAGGTTCTTGTCAACAGAGCAGCCCCAAACTTTGGGGTGCCTGAGTCTTGCTCATTTTTAGTTTTCCCAATTTATACGCCCATGAGTGGACGTGCCCTATGCTCCCTAAGCTGTGTTTTTTCGATGTTTCAGGACACACCGTACACTTCTCCAGAGTGGCTGTTGGCAATTTACATCCCGCCCATCAGCGTAGCAAGGCTGCCATTTCTCCATGGCCTGTCCTGCATTTCTGGTTTTGACACTTTTTGCAGCATGACCCTTTTGACCGATGGGAAGCGAGACTTCTTTGTAGCACTGATTTGCCTTTCCAGGTTGCTTGGTTGGCCAAAAAGGGCGTATGCGTTTTTTCCTGAATATATTTAGGAAAAAACGCATACGCCCTTTTTGGCCAAGGGCATCATTGTCCACGTTTTGCCGCTTTTCATGTGCTTTACAGGTGATTCGAATCTACCTCCTGAAACCTGTTTCCTGCAATTCTGCCTTGCTTTCAAATCCTCTTCGTTGCCTTCCCTCAATATATCTGTGGATGAGAGTTATCATTTATAACTCTGCGGGTTTGTGAATTGCAGTGTCCCTGAGCTCCATTTTTCAACTCGCTTTTTTGGGAGCTGGCCGCAAAAGCGCGGGATTGCCTCAGGCCCTATTCTGCTTCTGGGCGGCAGGCTGAGCCTGTGGTTAATTCTTCTTCCTGATGGGAAAATAGAGTGACCTGTGCCTGTCCCAACACCTAGATCTAGTCTCTCATTGGTTGCCCCTCTTCCCGTTCAACCTCAGGACAAATTGCAACCTGTAGGGAACAGGAGGTTAAAGGTGCTGATTCTCCAAGTAAGTTGATTGCTAGTAAAGTAGCTGGAAAGGCGAACCCGAGCACAAGGACATGAGAAATGGGGTGTGTTTTAGAAACCTTTCAAAATCACACGGTGTACCATCTTCTGAGTTTCTCATGCATGTTTTCGATGTAGGAAGATGCCCTTGAACCTGGAGATTTGGGACCCATGGGATGGGTACCACGCAGTATTACTTTAAAGGGTCTGCGTTTGCTCACCCAACCTCTCAGCCCCAAGAGTGTCCACCCTTATGTCTCATCCAGCTGTGGGTCTAGATATGGTCAATCCAGGTTGCATCTCAGCCCCTGATCGAATTTTGTAAGAATTTCTCTCTCTTTCACTGTCTTTGTTTTACGGGTTTTTAAAAGTAATTTATTTTTATAATGGGGTTTAGCTGCTTTTCACGGCTGTGTTTATGCGGATTTACACCCACTTGACTCACTTCCAGACAGATATCAATACATAGGTTTTAAGATTGTTACTAGTCATATATATTCTTGTGCGGTGAATAGGGGGTGTTGAGTCCAGTTCACTGAGCAAGGAGTAGGTCTTGTGTGTTACATATTGGGTGTATGGAACGGTATCTGAGCGAATTTGAACCCCTTGTTTTATGCATCACCCCACCTCACCTTTCCCGTTAAGCAGCCATAGTGTGTTTTCTAAACGTGTGACTCTGTTCTGTTTTGTAATTCAGTTCAAGTGTAGCGGTTTTTACAGTCCCTCTATAAGTGATAGCTTATGATAAGTGTCTTTTTCTGTGTGACTTATTTCACTTAGAATCGTCGTACCTAAGTCCACTCATCTTGCTTCTACTAGCCTTATGACATTGATTTCATGTCTGACTGATATTCCATTGTACATAAGGACCACAAATTTTATCCATTTTTCTCTTTCCTGGGATATTTAAGGTGTCATGAAGTGGAGGTTCTTGTCAACAGAGCAGCCCCAAACTTTGGGGTGCCTGTGTCTTGCTGATTTTTAGTTTTCCCAATTTATACGCCCATGAGTGGACGTGCCCTATGCTCACTAAGCTGTGTTTTTTCGATGTTTCAGGACACACCGTACACTTCTCCAGCGTGGCTGTTGGCAATTTACATCCCGCCCATCAGCGTAGCAAGGCTGCCATTTCTCCATGGCCTGTCCTGCATTTCTGGTTTTGACACTTTTTGCAGCATGGCCCTTTTGACCCATGGGAAGCGAGACTTCTTTGTAGCGCTGATTTGCCTTTCCAGGTTGCTTGGTTGGCCAAAAAGGGCGTATGCGTTTTTTCCTGAATATATTCAGGAAAAAACGCATACGCCCTTTTTGGCCAAGGGCATCATTGTCGACGTTTTGCCGCTTTTCATGTGCCTTAAAGGCGATTCGAATCTACCTCCTGAAATCTGTTTCCTGCAATTCTGCCTTGCTTTCAAATCCTCTTCGTTGACTTCCCTCAATATATCTGTGGATGAGAGTTATCACTTATAACTCTGCGGGTTTGTGAATTGCAGTGTCCCTGAGCTCCATTTTTCAACTGTCTTTTTTGAGAGCTGGCCGCAAAAGCACGGGATTGCCTCAGGCCCTATATTTGGTTCCTGGCAGCCGGCTGAGCCTGTGGTTAATTCTTCTTCCTGATGGGAAAATAGAGTGACCTGTGCCTGTCCCAGCAGCTAGATCTAGTCTCTCATTGGTTGCCCCTCTTCCCGTTCATCCTCAGGACAAATTGCAACCTGTAGGGAACAGGAGGTTAAAGGTGCTGATTCTCCAAGTAGGGAGATTGCTAGTAAAGTAGCTGGAATGGCGAACCCGAGCACAAGGAGATGAGAAATGAGGTGCGTTTTAGAAACCTTTCAAAATCACACGGTGTACCATCTTCTGAGTTTCTCATGCATGTTTTCGATGTAGGAAGATGCCCTTGAACCTGGAGACTTGGGACCCATGGGATGGGTACCACGCAGTATTACTTTAAAGGGTCTGCGTTTGCTCACCCAACCTAACCCAACCTTTCAGCGCCAAGACTGTCCACCCTTATGTCTCATCCAGCTGTGCGTGTAGATATGGTCAATCCAGGTTGCATCACAGCCTCTGAACGAATTTTGTAAGAATTTCTCTCTCTTTCACTGTCTTTGTTTTACGGGTTTTTAAAAGTAATTTATTTTTATAATGGGGTTTAGCTGCTTTTCACGGCTGTGTTTATGCGGATTTACACCCACTTGACTCACTTCCAGACAGATATCAATACATAGGTTTTAAGATTCTTACTAGTCACATATATTCTTGTGAGGTGAATAGGGGGTGTTGAGTCCAGTTCACTGAGCAAGGAGTAGGTCTTGTCTATTACATATTGGGTGTATGGAACGGTATCTGAGCGAATTTGAAACCCTTGTTTTATGCATCACCCCACCTCACCTTTCCCGTTAAGCAGCCATAGTGTGTTTTCTAAACGTGTGATTCTGTTCTGTTCTGTAATTCAGTTCAAGTGTAGCGGTTTTTACATTCCCTCTATAAGTGATAGCTTATGATAAGTGTCTTTTTCTGTGTGACTTATTTCACTTAGAATCGTCGTACCTAAGTCCACTCATCTTGCTTCTACTAGCCTTATGACATTGATTTCATGTCTGAGTGATATTGCATTGTACATAAGGACCACAACTTCTTTATCCATTTTTCTCTTTCCTGGGATATTTAAGGTGTCATGAAGTGGAGGTTCTTGTCAACAGAGCAGCCCTAAACTTTGGGGTGCCTGTGTCTTGCTGATTTTTAGTTTTCCCAATTTATACGCCCATGAGTGGACGTGCCCTATGCTCACTAAGCTGTGTTTTTTCGATGTTTCAGGACACACCGTACACTTCTCCAGAGTGGCTGTTGGCAATTAACATCCCGCCCATCAGCGTAGCAAGGCTGCCATTTCTCCATGGCCTGTCCTGCATTTCTGGTTTTGACACTTTTTGCAGCATGACCCTTTTGACCGATGGGAAGCGAGACTTCTTTGTAGCACTGATTTGCCTTTCCAGGTTGCTTGGTTGGCCAAAAAGGGCGTATGCGTTTTTTCCTGAATATATTCAGGAAAAAACGCATACGCCCTTTTTGGCCAAGGGCATCATTGTCGACGTTTTGCCGCTTTTCATGTGCTTTAAAGGCGATTCGAATCTACCTCCTGAAACCTGTTTCCTGCAATTCTGCCTTGCTTTCAAATCCTCTTCGTTGCCTTCCCTCAATATATTTGTGGACGAGAGTTATCATTTATAACTCAGCAGGTTTGTGAATGGCAGTCCCCCTGAGCTCCATTTTTCAACTGTCTTTTTTGGGAGCTGGCCGCAAAAGCACGGGATTGCCTCAGGCCCTATTCTGGTTCCCGGTGGCAGGCTGAGCCTGTGGTTAATTCTTCTTCCTGATGGGAAAATAGAGTGACCTGTGCCTGTCCCAACACCTAGATCTAGTCTCTCATTGGTTGCCCCTCTTCCCGTTCATCCTCAGGACAAATTGCAACCTGTAGGGAACAGGAGGTTAAAGGTGCTGATTCTCCAAGTAGGGAGTTTGCTAGTAAAGTAGCTGGAATGGCGAACCCGAGCACAAGGAGATGAGAAATGAGGTGCGTTTTAGAAACCTTTCAAAATCACACGGTGTACCATCTTCTGAGTTTCTCATGCATGTTTTCGATGTAGGAAGATGCCCTTGAACCTGGAGATTTGGGACCCATGGGATGGGTACCACGCAGTATTACTTTAAAGGGTCTGCGTTTGCTCACCCAACCTCACCCAACCTGTCAGCCCCAAGAGTGTCCACCCTTATGTCTCATCCAGCTGTGGGTCTAGATATGGTCAATCCAGGTTGCATCACAGCCCCTGAACGAATTTTGTAAGAATTTCTCTCTCTTTCACTGTCTTTGTTTTACGGGTTTTTAAAAGTAATTTATTTTTATAATGGGGTTTAGCTGCTTTTCACGGCTGTGTTTATGCGGCTTTACACCCACTTGACTCACTTCCAGACAGATATCAATACATAGGTTTTAAGATTGTTACTAGTCACATATATTCTTGTGCGGTGAATAGGGGGTGTTGAGTCCAGTTCACTGAGCAAGGAGTAGGTCTTGTCTATTACATATTGGGTGTATGGAACGGTATCTGAGCGAATTTGAACCCCTTGTTTTATGCATCACCCCACCTCACCTTTCCCGTTAAGCAGCCATAGTGTGTTTTCTAAACGTGTGATTCTGTTCTGTTCTGTAATTCAGTTCAAGTGTAGCGGTTTTTACATTCCCTCTATAAGTGATAGCTTATGATAAGTGTCTTTTTCTGTGTGACTTATTTCACTTAGAATCGTCGTGCCTAACTCCACTCATCTTGCTTCTACTTGCCTTATGACATTGATTTCATGTCTGAGTGATATTGCATTGTACATAAGGACCACAACTTCTTTATCCATTTTTCTCTTTCCTGGGATATTTAAGGTGTCATGAAGTGGAGGTTCTTGTCAACAGAGCAGCCCCAAACTTTGGGGTGCCTGAGTCTTGCTCATTTTTAGTTTTCCCAATTTATACGCCCATGAGTGTACGTGCCCTATGCTCCCTAAGCTGTGTTTTTTCGATGTTTCAGGACACACCGTACACTTCTCCAGAGTGGCTGTTGGCAACTTACATCCCGCCCATCAGCGTAGCAAGGCTGCCATTTCTCCATGGCCTGTCCTGCATTTCTGGTTTTGACACTTTTTGCAGCATGACCCTTTTGACCGATGGGAAGCGAGACTTCTTTGTAGCACTGATTTGCCTTTCCAGGTTGCTTGGTTGGCCAAAAAGGGCGTATGCGTTTTTTCCTGAATATATTTAGGAAAAAACGCATACGCCCTTTTTGGCCAAGGGCATCATTGTCCACGTTTTGCCGCTTTTCATGTGCTTTACAGGCGATTCGAATCTACCTCCTGAAACCTGTTTCCTGCAATTCTGCCTTGCTTTCAAATCCTCTTCGTTGCCTTCCCTCAATATATCTGTGGATGAGAGTTATCATTTATAACTCTGCGGGTTTGTGAATTGCAGTGTCCCTGAGCTCCATTTTTCAACTCGCTTTTTTGGGAGCTGGCCGCAAAAGCGCGGGATTGCCTCAGGCCCTATTCTGCTTCTGGGCGGCAGGCTGAGCCTGTGGTTAATTCTTCTTCCTGATGGGAAAATAGAGTGACCTGTGCCTGTCCCAACACCTAGATCTAGTCTCTCATTGGTTGCCCCTCTTCCCGTTCAACCTCAGGACAAATTGCAACCTGTAGGGAACAGGAGGTTAAAGGTGCTGATTCTCCAAGTAAGTTGATTGCTAGTAAAGTAGCTGGAAAGGCGAACCCGAGCACAAGGACATGAGAAATGGGGTGTGTTTTAGAAACCTTTCAAAATCACACGGTGTACCATCTTCTGAGTTTCTCATGCATGTTTTCGATGTAGGAAGATGCCCTTGAACCTGGAGATTTGGGACCCATGGGATGGGTACCACGCAGTATTACTTTAAAGGGTCTGCGTTTGCTCACCCAACCTCTCAGCCCCAAGAGTGTCCACCCTTATGTCTCATCCAGCTGTGGGTCTAGATATGGTCAATCCAGGTTGCATCTCAGCCCCTGATCGAATTTTGTAAGAATTTCTCTCTCTTTCACTGTCTTTGTTTTACGGGTTTTTAAAAGTAATTTATTTTTATAATGGGGTTTAGCTGCTTTTCACGGCTGTGTTTATGCGGATTTACACCCACTTGACTCACTTCCAGACAGATATCAATACATAGGTTTTAAGATTGTTACTAGTCATATATATTCTTGTGCGGTGAATAGGGGGTGTTGAGTCCAGTTCACTGAGCAAGGAGTAGGTCTTGTGTGTTACATATTGGGTGTATGGAACGGTATCTGAGCGAATTTGAACCCCTTGTTTTATGCATCACCCCACCTCACCTTTCCCGTTAAGCAGCCATAGTGTGTTTTCTAAACGTGTGACTCTGTTCTGTTTTGTAATTCAGTTCAAGTGTAGCGGTTTTTACAGTCCCTCTATAAGTGATAGCTTATGATAAGTGTCTTTTTCTGTGTGACTTATTTCACTTAGAATCGTCGTACCTAAGTCCACTCATCTTGCTTCTACTAGCCTTATGACATTGATTTCATGTCTGACTGATATTCCATTGTACATAAGGACCACAAATTTTATCCATTTTTCTCTTTCCTGGGATATTTAAGGTGTCATGAAGTGGAGGTTCTTGTCAACAGAGCAGCCCCAAACTTTGGGGTGCCTGTGTCTTGCTGATTTTTAGTTTTCCCAATTTATACGCCCATGAGTGGACGTGCCCTATGCTCACTAAGCTGTGTTTTTTCGATGTTTCAGGACACACCGTACACTTCTCCAGCGTGGCTGTTGGCAATTTACATCCCGCCCATCAGCGTAGCAAGGCTGCCATTTCTCCATGGCCTGTCCTGCATTTCTGGTTTTGACACTTTTTGCAGCATGGCCCTTTTGACCCATGGGAAGCGAGACTTCTTTGTAGCGCTGATTTGCCTTTCCAGGTTGCTTGGTTGGCCAAAAAGGGCGTATGCGTTTTTACCTGAATATATTCAGGAAAAAACGCATACGCCCTTTTTGGCCAAGGGCATCATTGTCGACGTTTTGCCGCTTTTCATGTGCCTTAAAGGCGATTCGAATCTACCTCCTGAAATCTGTTTCCTGCAATTCTGCCTTGCTTTCAAATCCTCTTCGTTGACTTCCCTCAATATATCTGTGGATGAGAGTTATCACTTATAACTCTGCGGGTTTGTGAATTGCAGTGTCCCTGAGCTCCATTTTTCAACTGTCTTTTTTGAGAGCTGGCCGCAAAAGCACGGGATTGCCTCAGGCCCTATTCTGGTTCCTGGCAGCCGGCTGAGCCTGTGGTTAATTCTTCTTCCTGATGGGAAAATAGAGTGACCTGTGCCTGTCCCAACAGCTAGATCTAGTCTCTCATTGGTTGCCCCTCTTCCCGTTCATCCTCAGGACAAATTGCAACCTGTAGGGAACAGGAGGTTAAAGGTGCTGATTCTCCAAGTAGGGAGATTGCTAGTAAAGTAGCTGGAATGGCGAACCCGAGCACAAGGAGATGAGAAATGAGGTGCGTTTTAGAAACCTTTCAAAATCACACGGTGTACCATCTTCTGAGTTTCTCATGCATGTTTTCGATGTAGGAAGATGCCCTTGAACCTGGAGACTTGGGACCCATGGGATGGGTACCACGCAGTATTACTTTAAAGGGTCTGCGTTTGCTCACCCAACCTAACCCAACCTTTCAGCGCCAAGACTGTCCACCCTTATGTCTCATCCAGCTGTGCGTGTAGATATGGTCAATCCAGGTTGCATCACAGCCTCTGAACGAATTTTGTAAGAATTTCTCTCTCTTTCACTGTCTTTGTTTTACGGGTTTTTAAAAGTAATTTATTTTTATAATGGGGTTTAGCTGCTTTTCACGGCTGTGTTTATGCGGATTTACACCCACTTGACTCACTTCCAGACAGATATCAATACATAGGTTTTAAGATTCTTACTAGTCACATATATTCTTGTGAGGTGAATAGGGGGTGTTGAGTCCAGTTCACTGAGCAAGGAGTAGGTCTTGTCTATTACATATTGGGTGTATGGAACGGTATCTGAGCGAATTTGAAACCCTTGTTTTATGCATCACCCCACCTCACCTTTCCCGTTAAGCAGCCATAGTGTGTTTTCTAAACGTGTGATTCTGTTCTGTTCTGTAATTCAGTTCAAGTGTAGCGGTTTTTACATTCCCTCTATAAGTGATAGCTTATGATAAGTGTCTTTTTCTGTGTGAATTATTTCACTTAGAATCGTCGTACCTAAGTCCACTCATCTTGCTTCTACTAGCCTTATGACATTGATTTCATGTCTGAGTGATATTGCATTGTACATAAGGAACACAACTTCTTTATCCATTTTTCTCTTTCCTGGGATATTTAAGGTGTCATGAAGTGGAGGTTCTTGTCAACAGAGCAGCCCTAAACTTTGGGGTGCCTGTGTCTTGCTGATTTTTAGTTTTCCCAATTTATACGCCCATGAGTGGACGTGCCCTATGCTCCCTAAGCTGTGTTTTTTCGATGTTTCAGGACACACCGTACACTTCTCCAGAGTGGCTGTTGGCAATTAACATCCCGCCCATCAGCGTAGCAAGGCTGCCATTTCTCCATGGCCTGTCCTGCATTTCTGGTTTTGACACTTTTTGCAGCATGACCCTTTTGACCGATCGGAAGCGAGACTTCTTTGTAGCACTGATTTGCCTTTCCAGGTTGCTTGGTTGGCCAAAAAGGGCGTATGCGTTTTTTCCTGAATATATTCAGGAAAAAACGCATACGCCCTTTTTGGCTAAGGGCATCGTTGTCGACGTTTTGCCGCTTTTCATGTGCTTTAAAGGCGATTCGAATCTACCTCCTGAAACCTGTTTCCTGCAATTCTGCCTTGCTTTCAAATCCTCTTCGTTGCCTTCCCTCAATATATTTGTGGACGAGAGTTATCATTTATAACTCAGCAGGTTTGTGAATGGCAGTCCCCCTGAGCTCCATTTTTCAACTGTCTTTTTTGGGAGCTGGCCGCAAAAGCACGGGATTGCCTCAGGCCCTATTCTGGTTCCCGGTGGCAGGCTGAGCCTGTGGTTAATTCTTCTTCCTGATGGGAAAATAGAGTGACCTGTGCCTGTCCCAAAACCTAGATCTAGTCTCTCATTGGTTGCCCCTCTTCCCGTTCATCCTCAGGACAAATTGCAACCTGTAGGGAACAGGAGGTTAAAGGTGCTGATTCTCCAAGTAGGGAGATTGCTAGTAAAGTAGCTGGAATGGCGAACCCGAGCACAAGGAGATGAGAAATGAGGTGCGTTTTAGAAACCTTTCAAAATCACACGGTGTACCATCTTCTGAGTTTCTCATGCATGTTTTCGATGTAGGAAGATGCCCTTGAACCTGGAGATTTGGGACCCATGGGATGGGTACCACGCAGTATTACTTTAAAGGGTCTGCGTTTGCTCACCCAACCTCTCAGCCCCAAGAGTGTCCACCCTTATGTCTCATCCAGCTGTGGGTCTAGATATGGTCAATCCAGGTTGCATCTCAGCCCCTGATCGAATTTTGTAAGAATTTCTCTCTCTTTCACTGTCTTTGTTTTACGGGTTTTTAAAAGTAATTTATTTTTATAATGGGGTTTAGCTGCTTTTCACGGCTGTGTTTATGCGGATTTACACCCACTTGACTCACTTCCAGACAGATATCAATACATAGGTTTTAAGATTCTTACTAGTCACATATATTCTTGTGCGGTGAATAGGGGGTGTTGAGTCCAGTTCACTGAGCAAGGAGTAGGTCTTGTCTATTACATATTGGGTGTATGGAACGGTATCTGAGCGAATTTGAAACCCTTGTTTTATGCATCACCCCACCTCACCTTTCCCGTTAATCAGCCATAGTGTGTTTTCTAAACGTGTGACTCTGTTCTGTTTTGTAATTCAGCTCAAGTGTAGCCGTTTTTACATTCCCTCTATAAGTGATAGCTTATGATAAGTGTCTTTTTCTGTGTGACTTATTTCACTTAGAATCGTCGTATCTAAATCCACTCATCTTGCTTCTACTAGCCTTATGACATTGATTTCATGTCTGAGTGATATTCCATTGTACATAAGGACCACAACTTCTTTATCCATTTTTCTCTTTCCTGGGATATTTAAGGTGCCATGAAGTGGAGGTTCTTGTCAACAGAGCAGCCCTAAACTTTGTGTTGCCTGTGTCTTGCTGATTTTTAGTTTTCCCAATTTATACGCCCATGAGTGGACGTGCCCTATGCTCCCTAAGCTGTGTTTTTTCGATGTTTCAGGACACACCGTACACTTCTCCAGAGTGGCTGTTGGCAATTTAGATCCCGCCCATCAGCGTAGCAAGGCTGCCATTTCTCCATGGCTTGTCCTGCATTTCTGGTTTTGACACTTTTTGCAGCATGGCCCTTTTGACCGATGGGAAGCGAGACTTCTTTGTAGCGCTGATTAGCCTTTCCAGGTTGCTTGGTTGGCCAAACAGGGCGTATGCGTTTTTTCCTGAATATATTCAGGAAAAAACGCATACGCCCTGTTTGGCCAAGGGCATCATTGTCGACGTTTTGCCGCTTTTCATGTGCTTTAAATGCGATTCAAATCTACCTCGTGAAATCTGTTTCCTGCAATTCTACCTTGCTTTCAAATCCTCTTCGTTGCCTTCCCTCAATATATCTGTGGATGAGAGTTATCATTTATAACTCTGCGTGTTTGTGAATTGCAGTGTCCCTGAGCTCCATTTTTCAACTCGCTTTTTTGGGAGCTGGCCGCAAAAGCGCGGGATTGCCTCAGGCCGTATTCTGCTTCTGGGCGGCAGGCTGAGCCTGTGGTTAATTCTTCTTCCTGATGGGAAAATAGAGTGACCTGTGCCTGTCCCAACACCTAGATCTAGTCTCTCATTGGTTGCCCCTCTTCCCGTTCATCCTCAGGACAAATTGCAACCTGTAGGGAAGAGGAGCTTAAAGGTGCTGATTCTCCAAGTAGGGAGATTGCTAGTAAAGTAGCTGGAAAGGCGAACCCGAGCACAAGGAGATGAGAAATGAGGTGCATATTAGAAACCTTTCAAAATCACACGGTGTACCATCTTCTGGGTTACTCATGCATGTTTTCAATGTAGGAAGATGCCCTTGAACCTGGAGATTTGGGACCCATGGGATGGGTACCACGCAGTATTACTTTAAAGGGTCTGCGTTTGCTCACCCAACCTCACCCAACCTTTCAGCCCCAAGAGTGTCCACCCTTATGTCTCATCCAGCTGTGGGTCTAGATATGGTCAATCCAGGTTGCATCACAGCCTCTGAACGAATTTTGTAAGAATTTCTCTCTCTTTCACTGTCTTTGTTTTACGGGTTTTTAAAAGTAGTTTATTTTTATAATGGGGTTTAGCTGCTTTTCACGGCTGTGTTTATGCGGCTTTACACCCACTTGACTCACTTCCAGACAGATATCAATACATAGGTTTTAAGATTCTTACTAGTCACATATATTCTTGTGCGGTGAATAGGGGGTGTTGAGTCCAGTTCACTGAGCAAGGAGTAGGTCTTGTCTATTACATATTGGGTGTATGGAACTGTATCTGAGCGAATTTGAAACCCTTGTTTTATGCATCACCCCACCTCACCTTTCCCGTTAAGCAGCCATAGTGTGTTTTCTAAACGTGTGATTCTGTTCTGTTCTGTAATTCAGTTCAAGTGTAGCGGTTTTTACATTCCCTCTATAAGTGATAGCTTATGATAAGTGTCTTTTTCTGTGTGACTTATTTCACTTAGAATCGTCGTACCTAAGTCCACTCATCTTGCTTCTACTAGCCTTATGACATTGATTTCATGTCTGAGTGATATTCCATTGTACATAAGGACCACAACTTCTTTATCCATTTTTCTCTTTCCTGGGATATTTAAGGTGTCATGAAGTGGAGGTTCTTGTCAACAGAGCAGCCCCAAACTTTAGGGTGCCTGTGTCTTGCTGATTTTTAGTTTTCCCAATTTATACGCCCATGAGTGGACGTGCCCTGTGCTCACTAAGCTGTGTTTTTTCGATGTTTCAGGACACACCGTACACTTCTCCAGAGTGGCTGTTGGCAATTTACATCCCGCCCATCAGCGTAGCAAGGCTGCCATTTCTCCATGGCCTGTCCTGCATTTCTGGTTTTGACACTTTTTGCAGCATGGCCCTTTTGACCCATGGGAAGCGAGAGTTTTTTGTAGCGCTGATTTGCCTTTCCAGGTTGCTTGGTTGGCCAAAAAGGGCGTATGCGTTTTTTCCTGAATATATTCAGGAAAAAACGCATACGCCCTTTTTGGCCAAGGGCATCATTGTCGACGTTTTGCCGCTTTTCATGTGCTTTACAGGCGATTCGAATCTACCTCCTGAAATCTGTTTCCTGCCATTCTGCCTTGCTTTCAAATCCTCTTCGTTGCCTTCCCTCAATATATCTGTGGATGAGAGTTATCATTTATAACTCTGCGGGTTTGTGAATTGCAGTGTCCCTGAGCTCCATTTTTCAACTCGCTTTTTTGGGAGCTGGCCGCAAAAGCGCGGGATTGCCTCAGGCCCTATTGTGCTTCTGGGCTGCAGGCTGAGCCTGTGATTAATTCTTCTTCCTGATGGGAAAATAGAGTGACCTGTGCCTGTCCCAACAGCTAGATCTAGTCTCTCATTGGTTGCCCCTCTTCCCGTTCATCCTCAGGACAAATTGCAACCTGTAGGGAACAGGAGCTTAAAGGTGCTGATTCTCCAAGTAGGGAGATTGCTAGTAAAGTAGCTGGAATGGCGAACCCGAGCACAAGGAGATGAGAAATGAGGTGCGTTTTAGAAACCTTTCAAAATCACACGGTGTACCATCTTCTGAGTTTCTCATGCATGTTTTCGATGTAGGAAGATGCCCTTGAACCTGGAGACTTGGGACCCATGGGATGGGTACCACGCAGTATTACTTTAAAGGGTCTGCGTTTGCTCACCCAACCTCTCAGCCCCAAGAGTGTCCACCCTTATGTCTCATCCAGCTGTGGGTCTAGATATGGTCAATCCAGGGGGCATCACAGCCCCTGAACGAATTTTGTAAGAATTTCTCTCTCTTTCACTGTCTTTGTTTTACGGGTTTTTAAAAGTAATTTATTTTTATAATGGGGTTTAGCTGCTTTTCACGGCTGTGTTTATGCGGCTTTACACCCACTTGACTCACTTCCAGACAGATATCAATACATAGGTTTTAAGATTGTTACTAGTCACATATATTCTTGTGCGGTGAATAGGGGGTGTTGAGTCCAGTTCACTGAGCAAGGAGTAGGTCTTGTCTATTACATATTGGGTGTATGGAACGGTATCTGAGCGAATTTGAACCCCTTGTTTTATGCATCACCCCACCTCACCTTTCCCGTTAAGCAGCCATAGTGTGTTTTCTAAACGTGTGACTCTGTTCTGTTTTCTAATTCAGTTCAAGTGTAGCGGTTTTTACATTCCCTCTATAAGTGATAGCTTATGATAAGTGTCTTTTTCTCTGTGACTTATTTCCCTTAGAATCGTCGTACCTAAGTCCACTCATCTTGCTTCTACTAGCCTTATGACATTGATTTCATGTCTGAGTGATATTCCATTGTACATAAGGACCACAACTTTTTTATCCATTTTTCTCTTTCCTGGGATATTTAAGGTGTCATGAAGTGGAGGTTCTTGTCAACAGAGCAGCCCCAAATTTTGGGGTGCCTGTGTCTTGCTGATTTTTAGTTTTCCCAATTTATACGCCCATGAGTGGACGTGCCCTATGCTCACTAAGCTGTGTTTTTTCGATGTTTCAGGACACACCGTACACTTCTCCAGAATGGCTGTTGGCAATTTACATCCCTCCCATCAGCGTAGCAAGGCTGCCATTTCTCCATGGCCTGTCCTGCATTTCTGGTTTTGACGCTTTTTGCAGCATGGCCCTTTTGACCCATGGGAAGCGAGACTTCTTTGTAGCGCTGATTTGCCTTTCCAGGTTGCTTGGTTGGCCAAAAAGGGCGTATGCGTTTTTTCCTGAATATATTCAGGAAAAAACGCATACGCCCTTTTTGGCCAAGGGCATCATTGTCGACGTTTTGCCGCTTTTCATGTGCCTTAAAGGCGATTCGAATCTACCTCCTGAAATCTGTTTCCTTCAATTCTGCCTTGCTTTCAAATCCTCTTCGTTGACTTCCCTCAATATATCTGTGGATGAGAGTTATCATTTATAACTCTGCGGGTTTGTGAATTGCAGTGTCCCTGAGCTCCATTTTTCAACTGTCTTTTTTGAGAGCTGGCCACAAAAGCACGGGATTGCCTCAGGCCCTATTCTGGTTCCTGGCAGTAGGCTGAGCCTGTGGTTAATTCTTCTTCCTGATGGGAAAATAGAGTGACCTGTGCCTGTCCCAACAGCTAGATCTAGTCTCTCATTGGTTGCCCCTCTTCCCGTTCATCCTCAGGACAAATTACAACCTGTAGGGAACAGGAGGTTAAAGGTGCTGATTCTCCAAGTAGGGAGATTGCTAGTGAAGTAGCTGGAATGGCGAACCCGAGCACAAGGAGATGAGAAATGAGGTGCGTTTTAGAAACCTTTCAAAATCACACGGTGTACCATCTTCTGAGTTTCTCATGCATGTTTTCGATGTAGGAAGATGCCCTTTAACCTGGAGACTTGGGACCCATGGGATGGGTACCACGCAATATTACTTTAAAGGGTCTGCGTTTGCTCACCCAACCTAACCCAACCTTTCAGCCCCAAGACTGTCCACCCTTATGTCTCATCCAGCTGTGCGTGTAGATATGGTCAATCCAGGTTGCATCACAGCCTCTGAACGAATTTTGTAAGAATTTCTCTCTCTTTCACTGTCTTTGTTTTACGGGTTTTTAAAAGTAATTTATTTTTATAATGGGGTTTAGCTGCTTTTCACGGCTGTGTTTATGCGGATTTACACCCACTTGACTCACTTCCAGACAGATATCAATACATAGGTTTTAAGATTCTTACTAGTCACATATATTCTTGTGCGGTGAATAGGGGGTGTTGAGTCCAGTTCACTGAGCAAGGAGTAGGTCTTGTCTATTACATATTGGGTGTATGGAACGGTATCTGAGCGAATTTGAAACCCTTGTTTTATGCATCACCCCACCTCACCTTTCCCGTTAATCAGCCATAGTGTGTTTTCTAAACGTGTGACTCTGTTCTGTTTTGTAATTCAGCTCAAGTGTAGCCGTTTTTACATTCCCTCTATAAGTGATAGCTTATGATAAGTGTCTTTTTCTGTGTGACTTATTTCACTTAGAATCGTCGTATCTAAATCCACTCATCTTGCTTCTACTAGCCTTATGACATTGATTTCATGTCTGAGTGATATTCCATTGTACATAAGGACCACAACTTCTTTATCCATTTTTCTCTTTCCTGGGATATTTAAGGTGCCATGAAGTGGAGGTTCTTGTCAACAGAGCAGCCCTAAACTTTGTGTTGCCTGTGTCTTGCTGATTTTTAGTTTTCCCAATTTATACGCCCATGAGTGGACGTGCCCTATGCTCCCTAAGCTGTGTTTTTTCGATGTTTCAGGACACACCGTACACTTCTCCAGAGTGGCTGTTGGCAATTTAGATCCCGCCCATCAGCGTAGCAAGGCTGCCATTTCTCCATGGCTTGTCCTGCATTTCTGGTTTTGACACTTTTTGCAGCATGGCCCTTTTGACCGATGGGAAGCGAGACTTCTTTGTAGCGCTGATTAGCCTTTCCAGGTTGCTTGGTTGGCCAAACAGGGCGTATGCGTTTTTTCCTGAATATATTCAGGAAAAAACGCATACGCCCTGTTTGGCCAAGGGCATCATTGTCGACGTTTTGCCGCTTTTCATGTGCTTTAAATGCGATTCAAATCTACCTCGTGAAATCTGTTTCCTGCAATTCTACCTTGCTTTCAAATCCTCTTCGTTGCCTTCCCTCAATATATCTGTGGATGAGAGTTATCATTTATAACTCTGCGTGTTTGTGAATTGCAGTGTCCCTGAGCTCCATTTTTCAACTCGCTTTTTTGGGAGCTGGCCGCAAAAGCGCGGGATTGCCTCAGGCCGTATTCTGCTTCTGGGCGGCAGGCTGAGCCTGTGGTTAATTCTTCTTCCTGATGGGAAAATAGAGTGACCTGTGCCTGTCCCAACACCTAGATCTAGTCTCTCATTGGTTGCCCCTCTTCCCGTTCATCCTCAGGACAAATTGCAACCTGTAGGGAAGAGGAGCTTAAAGGTGCTGATTCTCCAAGTAGGGAGATTGCTAGTAAAGTAGCTGGAAAGGCGAACCCGAGCACAAGGAGATGAGAAATGAGGTGCATATTAGAAACCTTTCAAAATCACACGGTGTACCATCTTCTGGGTTACTCATGCATGTTTTCAATGTAGGAAGATGCCCTTGAACCTGGAGATTTGGGACCCATGGGATGGGTACCACGCAGTATTACTTTAAAGGGTCTGCGTTTGCTCACCCAACCTCACCCAACCTTTCAGCCCCAAGAGTGTCCACCCTTATGTCTCATCCAGCTGTGGGTCTAGATATGGTCAATCCAGGTTGCATCACAGCCTCTGAACGAATTTTGTAAGAATTTCTCTCTCTTTCACTGTCTTTGTTTTACGGGTTTTTAAAAGTAGTTTATTTTTATAATGGGGTTTAGCTGCTTTTCACGGCTGTGTTTATGCGGCTTTACACCCACTTGACTCACTTCCAGACAGATATCAATACATAGGTTTTAAGATTCTTACTAGTCACATATATTCTTGTGCGGTGAATAGGGGGTGTTGAGTCCAGTTCACTGAGCAAGGAGTAGGTCTTGTCTATTACATATTGGGTGTATGGAACTGTATCTGAGCGAATTTGAAACCCTTGTTTTATGCATCACCCCACCTCACCTTTCCCGTTAAGCAGCCATAGTGTGTTTTCTAAACGTGTGATTCTGTTCTGTTCTGTAATTCAGTTCAAGTGTAGCGGTTTTTACATTCCCTCTATAAGTGATAGCTTATGATAAGTGTCTTTTTCTGTGTGACTTATTTCACTTAGAATCGTCGTACCTAAGTCCACTCATCTTGCTTCTACTAGCCTTATGACATTGATTTCATGTCTGAGTGATATTCCATTGTACATAAGGACCACAACTTCTTTATCCATTTTTCTCTTTCCTGGGATATTTAAGGTGTCATGAAGTGGAGGTTCTTGTCAACAGAGCAGCCCCAAACTTTAGGGTGCCTGTGTCTTGCTGATTTTTAGTTTTCCCAATTTATACGCCCATGAGTGGACGTGCCCTGTGCTCACTAAGCTGTGTTTTTTCGATGTTTCAGGACACACCGTACACTTCTCCAGAGTGGCTGTTGGCAATTTACATCCCGCCCATCAGCGTAGCAAGGCTGCCATTTCTCCATGGCCTGTCCTGCATTTCTGGTTTTGACACTTTTTGCAGCATGGCCCTTTTGACCCATGGGAAGCGAGAGTTTTTTGTAGCGCTGATTTGCCTTTCCAGGTTGCTTGGTTGGCCAAAAAGGGCGTATGCGTTTTTTCCTGAATATATTCAGGAAAAAACGCATACGCCCTTTTTGGCCAAGGGCATCATTGTCGACGTTTTGCCGCTTTTCATGTGCTTTACAGGCGATTCGAATCTACCTCCTGAAATCTGTTTCCTGCCATTCTGCCTTGCTTTCAAATCCTCTTCGTTGCCTTCCCTCAATATATCTGTGGATGAGAGTTATCATTTATAACTCTGCGGGTTTGTGAATTGCAGTGTCCCTGAGCTCCATTTTTCAACTCGCTTTTTTGGGAGCTGGCCGCAAAAGCGCGGGATTGCCTCAGGCCCTATTGTGCTTCTGGGCTGCAGGCTGAGCCTGTGATTAATTCTTCTTCCTGATGGGAAAATAGAGTGACCTGTGCCTGTCCCAACAGCTAGATCTAGTCTCTCATTGGTTGCCCCTCTTCCCGTTCATCCTCAGGACAAATTGCAACCTGTAGGGAACAGGAGCTTAAAGGTGCTGATTCTCCAAGTAGGGAGATTGCTAGTAAAGTAGCTGGAATGGCGAACCCGAGCACAAGGAGATGAGAAATGAGGTGCGTTTTAGAAACCTTTCAAAATCACACGGTGTACCATCTTCTGAGTTTCTCATGCATGTTTTCGATGTAGGAAGATGCCCTTGAACCTGGAGACTTGGGACCCATGGGATGGGTACCACGCAGTATTACTTTAAAGGGTCTGCGTTTGCTCACCCAACCTCTCAGCCCCAAGAGTGTCCACCCTTATGTCTCATCCAGCTGTGGGTCTAGATATGGTCAATCCAGGGGGCATCACAGCCCCTGAACGAATTTTGTAAGAATTTCTCTCTCTTTCACTGTCTTTGTTTTACGGGTTTTTAAAAGTAATTTATTTTTATAATGGGGTTTAGCTGCTTTTCACGGCTGTGTTTATGCGGCTTTACACCCACTTGACTCACTTCCAGACAGATATCAATACATAGGTTTTAAGATTGTTACTAGTCACATATATTCTTGTGCGGTGAATAGGGGGTGTTGAGTCCAGTTCACTGAGCAAGGAGTAGGTCTTGTCTATTACATATTGGGTGTATGGAACGGTATCTGAGCGAATTTGAACCCCTTGTTTTATGCATCACCCCACCTCACCTTTCCCGTTAAGCAGCCATAGTGTGTTTTCTAAACGTGTGACTCTGTTCTGTTTTCTAATTCAGTTCAAGTGTAGCGGTTTTTACATTCCCTCTATAAGTGATAGCTTATGATAAGTGTCTTTTTCTCTGTGACTTATTTCCCTTAGAATCGTCGTACCTAAGTCCACTCATCTTGCTTCTACTAGCCTTATGACATTGATTTCATGTCTGAGTGATATTCCATTGTACATAAGGACCACAACTTTTTTATCCATTTTTCTCTTTCCTGGGATATTTAAGGTGTCATGAAGTGGAGGTTCTTGTCAACAGAGCAGCCCCAAATTTTGGGGTGCCTGTGTCTTGCTGATTTTTAGTTTTCCCAATTTATACGCCCATGAGTGGACGTGCCCTATGCTCACTAAGCTGTGTTTTTTCGATGTTTCAGGACACACCGTACACTTCTCCAGAATGGCTGTTGGCAATTTACATCCCTCCCATCAGCGTAGCAAGGCTGCCATTTCTCCATGGCCTGTCCTGCATTTCTGGTTTTGACGCTTTTTGCAGCATGGCCCTTTTGACCCATGGGAAGCGAGACTTCTTTGTAGCGCTGATTTGCCTTTCCAGGTTGCTTGGTTGGCCAAAAAGGGCGTATGCGTTTTTTCCTGAATATATTCAGGAAAAAACGCATACGCCCTTTTTGGCCAAGGGCATCATTGTCGACGTTTTGCCGCTTTTCATGTGCCTTAAAGGCGATTCGAATCTACCTCCTGAAATCTGTTTCCTTCAATTCTGCCTTGCTTTCAAATCCTCTTCGTTGACTTCCCTCTATATATCTGTGGATGAGAGTTATCATTTATAACTCTGCGGGTTTGTGAATTGCAGTGTCCCTGAGCTCCATTTTTCAACTGTCTTTTTTGAGAGCTGGCCACAAAAGCACGGGATTGCCTCAGGCCCTATTCTGGTTCCTGGCAGTAGGCTGAGCCTGTGGTTAATTCTTCTTCCTGATGGGAAAATAGAGTGACCTGTGCCTGTCCCAACAGCTAGATCTAGTCTCTCATTGGTTGCCCCTCTTCCCGTTCATCCTCAGGACAAATTACAACCTGTAGGGAACAGGAGGTTAAAGGTGCTGATTCTCCAAGTAGGGAGATTGCTAGTGAAGTAGCTGGAATGGCGAACCCGAGCACAAGGAGATGAGAAATGAGGTGCGTTTTAGAAACCTTTCAAAATCACACGGTGTACCATCTTCTGAGTTTCTCATGCATGTTTTCGATGTAGGAAGATGCCCTTTAACCTGGAGACTTGGGACCCATGGGATGGGTACCACGCAATATTACTTTAAAGGGTCTGCGTTTGCTCACCCAACCTAACCCAACCTTTCAGCCCCAAGACTGTCCACCCTTATGTCTCATCCAGCTGTGCGTGTAGATATGGTCAATCCAGGTTGCATCACAGCCTCTGAACGAATTTTGTAAGAATTTCTCTCTCTTTCACTGTCTTTGTTTTACGGGTTTTTAAAAGTAATTTATTTTTATAATGGGGTTTAGCTGCTTTTCACGGCTGTGTTTATGCGGATTTACACCCACTTGACTCACTTCCAGACAGATATCAATACATAGGTTTTAAGATTGTTACTAGTCACATATATTCTTGTGCGGTGAATAGGGCGTGTTGAGTCCAGTTCACTGAGCAAGGAGTAGGTCTTGTCTATTACATATTGGGTGTATGGAACGGTATCTGAGCGAATTTGAACCCCTTGTTTTATGCATCACCCCACCTCACCTTTCCCGTTAAGCAGCCATAGTGTGTTTTCTAAACGTGTGATTCTGTTCTGTTCTTTAATTCAGTTCAAGTGTAGCGGTTTTTACATTCCCTCTATAAGTGATAGCATATGATAAGTGTCTTTTTCTGTGTGACTTATTTCACTTAGAATCGTCGTACCTAAGTCCACTCATCTTGCTTCTACTAGCCTTATGACCTTGATTTCATGTCTGAGTGATATTGCATTGTACATAAGGACCACAACTTCTTTATCCATTTTTCTCTTTCCTGGGATATTTAAGGTGTCATGAAGTGGAGGTTCTTGTCAACAGAGCAGCCCTAAACTTTGGGGTGCCTGTATCTTGCTGATTTTTAGTTTTCCCAATTTATACGCCCATGAGTGGACGTGCCCTATGCTACCTAAGCTGTGTTTTTTCGATGTTTCAGGACACACCGTACACTTCTCCAGAGTGGCTGTTGGCAACTTACATCCCGCTCATCAGCGTAGCAAGGCTGCCATTTCTCCATGGCCTGTCCTGCATTTCTGGTTTTGACACTTTTTGCAGCATGGCCCTTTTGACCGATGGGAAGCGAGACTTCTTTGTAGCGCTGATTTCCCTTTCCAGGTTGCTTGGTTGGCCAAAAAGGGCGTATGCGTTTTTTCCTGAATATATTCAGGAAAAAACGCATACGCCCTGTTTGGCCAAGGGCATCATTGTCGACGTTTTGCCGCTTTTCATGTGCTTTAAATGCGATTCAAATCTACCTCGTGAAATCTGTTTCCTGCAATTCTACCTTGCTTTCAAATCCTCTTCGTTGCCTTCCCTCAATATATCTGTGGATGAGAGTTATCATTTATAACTCTGCGTGTTTGTGAATTGCAGTGTCCCTGAGCTCCATTTTTCAACTCGCTTTTTTGGGAGCTGGCCGCAAAAGCGCGGGATTGCCTCAGGCCGTATTCTGCTTCTGGGCGGCAGGCTGAGCCTGTGGTTAATTCTTCTTCCTGATGGGAAAATAGAGTGACCTGTGCCTGTCCCAACACCTAGATCTAGTCTCTCATTGGTTGCCCCTCTTCCCGTTCATCCTCAGGACAAATTGCAACCTGTAGGGAAGAGGAGCTTAAAGGTGCTGATTCTCCAAGTAGGGAGATTGCTAGTAAAGTAGCTGGAAAGGCGAACCCGAGCACAAGGAGATGAGAAATGAGGTGCATATTAGAAACCTTTCAAAATCACACGGTGTACCATCTTCTGGGTTACTCATGCATGTTTTCAATGTAGGAAGATGCCCTTGAACCTGGAGATTTGGGACCCATGGGATGGGTACCACGCAGTATTACTTTAAAGGGTCTGCGTTTGCTCACCCAACCTCACCCAACCTTTCAGCCCCAAGAGTGTCCACCCTTATGTCTCATCCAGCTGTGGGTCTAGATATGGTCAATCCAGGTTGCATCACAGCCTCTGAACGAATTTTGTAAGAATTTCTCTCTCTTTCACTGTCTTTGTTTTACGGGTTTTTAAAAGTAGTTTATTTTTATAATGGGGTTTAGCTGCTTTTCACGGCTGTGTTTATGCGGCTTTACACCCACTTGACTCACTTCCAGACAGATATCAATACATAGGTTTTAAGATTCTTACTAGTCACATATATTCTTGTGCGGTGAATAGGGGGTGTTGAGTCCAGTTCACTGAGCAAGGAGTAGGTCTTGTCTATTACATATTGGGTGTATGGAACTGTATCTGAGCGAATTTGAAACCCTTGTTTTATGCATCACCCCACCTCACCTTTCCCGTTAAGCAGCCATAGTGTGTTTTCTAAACGTGTGATTCTGTTCTGTTCTGTAATTCAGTTCAAGTGTAGCGGTTTTTACATTCCCTCTATAAGTGATAGCTTATGATAAGTGTCTTTTTCTGTGTGACTTATTTCACTTAGAATCGTCGTACCTAAGTCCACTCATCTTGCTTCTACTAGCCTTATGACATTGATTTCATGTCTGAGTGATATTCCATTGTACATAAGGACCACAACTTCTTTATCCATTTTTCTCTTTCCTGGGATATTTAAGGTGTCATGAAGTGGAGGTTCTTGTCAACAGAGCAGCCCCAAACTTTAGGGTGCCTGTGTCTTGCTGATTTTTAGTTTTCCCAATTTATACGCCCATGAGTGGACGTGCCCTGTGCTCACTAAGCTGTGTTTTTTCGATGTTTCAGGACACACCGTACACTTCTCCAGAGTGGCTGTTGGCAATTTACATCCCGCCCATCAGCGTAGCAAGGCTGCCATTTCTCCATGGCCTGTCCTGCATTTCTGGTTTTGACACTTTTTGCAGCATGGCCCTTTTGACCCATGGGAAGCGAGAGTTTTTTGTAGCGCTGATTTGCCTTTCCAGGTTGCTTGGTTGGCCAAAAAGGGCGTATGCGTTTTTTCCTGAATATATTCAGGAAAAAACGCATACGCCCTTTTTGGCCAAGGGCATCATTGTCGACGTTTTGCCGCTTTTCATGTGCTTTACAGGCGATTCGAATCTACCTCCTGAAATCTGTTTCCTGCCATTCTGCCTTGCTTTCAAATCCTCTTCGTTGCCTTCCCTCAATATATCTGTGGATGAGAGTTATCATTTATAACTCTGCGGGTTTTTGAATTGCAGTGTCCCTGAGCTCCATTTTTCAACTCGCTTTTTTGGGAGCTGGCCGCAAAAGCGCGGGATTGCCTCAGGCCCTATTGTGCTTCTGGGCTGCAGGCTGAGCCTGTGATTAATTCTTCTTCCTGATGGGAAAATAGAGTGACCTGTGCCTGTCCCAACAGCTAGATCTAGTCTCTCATTGGTTGCCCCTCTTCCCGTTCATCCTCAGGACAAATTGCAACCTGTAGGGAACAGGAGCTTAAAGGTGCTGATTCTCCAAGTAGGGAGATTGCTAGTAAAGTAGCTGGAATGGCGAACCCGAGCACAAGGAGATGAGAAATGAGGTGCGTTTTAGAAACCTTTCAAAATCACACGGTGTACCATCTTCTGAGTTTCTCATGCATGTTTTCGATGTAGGAAGATGCCCTTGAACCTGGAGACTTGGGACCCATGGGATGGGTACCACGCAGTATTACTTTAAAGGGTCTGCGTTTGCTCACCCAACCTCTCAGCCCCAAGAGTGTCCACCCTTATGTCTCATCCAGCTGTGGGTCTAGATATGGTCAATCCAGGGGGCATCACAGCCCCTGAACGAATTTTGTAAGAATTTCTCTCTCTTTCACTGTCTTTGTTTTACGGGTTTTTAAAAGTAATTTATTTTTATAATGGGGTTTAGCTGCTTTTCACGGCTGTGTTTATGCGGCTTTACACCCACTTGACTCACTTCCAGACAGATATCAATACATAGGTTTTAAGATTGTTACTAGTCACATATATTCTTGTGCGGTGAATAGGGGGTGTTGAGTCCAGTTCACTGAGCAAGGAGTAGGTCTTGTCTATTACATATTGGGTGTATGGAACGGTATCTGAGCGAATTTGAACCCCTTGTTTTATGCATCACCCCACCTCACCTTTCCCGTTAAGCAGCCATAGTGTGTTTTCTAAACGTGTGACTCTGTTCTGTTTTCTAATTCAGTTCAAGTGTAGCGGTTTTTACATTCCCTCTATAAGTGATAGCTTATGATAAGTGTCTTTTTCTCTGTGACTTATTTCCCTTAGAATCGTCGTACCTAAGTCCACTCATCTTGCTTCTACTAGCCTTATGACATTGATTTCATGTCTGAGTGATATTCCATTGTACATAAGGACCACAACTTTTTTATCCATTTTTCTCTTTCCTGGGATATTTAAGGTGTCATGAAGTGGAGGTTCTTGTCAACAGAGCAGCCCCAAATTTTGGGGTGCCTGTGTCTTGCTGATTTTTAGTTTTCCCAATTTATACGCCCATGAGTGGACGTGCCCTATGCTCACTAAGCTGTGTTTTTTCGATGTTTCAGGACACACCGTACACTTCTCCAGAATGGCTGTTGGCAATTTACATCCCTCCCATCAGCGTAGCAAGGCTGCCATTTCTCCATGGCCTGTCCTGCATTTCTGGTTTTGACGCTTTTTGCAGCATGGCCCTTTTGACCCATGGGAAGCGAGACTTCTTTGTAGCGCTGATTTGCCTTTCCAGGTTGCTTGGTTGGCCAAAAAGGGCGTATGCGTTTTTTCCTGAATATATTCAGGAAAAAACGCATACGCCCTTTTTGGCCAAGGGCATCATTGTCGACGTTTTGCCGCTTTTCATGTGCCTTAAAGGCGATTCGAATCTACCTCCTGAAATCTGTTTCCTTCAATTCTGCCTTGCTTTCAAATCCTCTTCGTTGACTTCCCTCAATATATCTGTGGATGAGAGTTATCATTTATAACTCTGCGGGTTTGTGAATTGCAGTGTCCCTGAGCTCCATTTTTCAACTGTCTTTTTTGAGAGCTGGCCACAAAAGCACGGGATTGCCTCAGGCCCTATTCTGGTTCCTGGCAGTAGGCTGAGCCTGTGGTTAATTCTTCTTCCTGATGGGAAAATAGAGTGACCTGTGCCTGTCCCAACAGCTAGATCTAGTCTCTCATTGGTTGCCCCTCTTCCCGTTCATCCTCAGGACAAATTACAACCTGTAGGGAACAGGAGGTTAAAGGTGCTGATTCTCCAAGTAGGGAGATTGCTAGTGAAGTAGCTGGAATGGCGAACCCGAGCACAAGGAGATGAGAAATGAGGTGCGTTTTAGAAACCTTTCAAAATCACACGGTGTACCATCTTCTGAGTTTCTCATGCATGTTTTCGATGTAGGAAGATGCCCTTTAACCTGGAGACTTGGGACCCATGGGATGGGTACCACGCAATATTACTTTAAAGGGTCTGCGTTTGCTCACCCAACCTAACCCAACCTTTCAGCCCCAAGACTGTCCACCCTTATGTCTCATCCAGCTGTGCGTGTAGATATGGTCAATCCAGGTTGCATCACAGCCTCTGAACGAATTTTGTAAGAATTTCTCTCTCTTTCACTGTCTTTGTTTTACGGGTTTTTAAAAGTAATTTACTTTTATAATGGGGTTTAGCTGCTTTTCACGGCTATGTTTATGCGGATTTACACCCACTTGACTCACTTCCAGACAGATATCAATACATAGGTTTTAAGATTGTTACTAGTCACATATATTCTTGTGCGGTGAATAGGGCGTGTTGAGTCCAGTTCACTGAGCAAGGAGTAGGTCTTGTCTATTACATATTGGGTGTATGGAACGGTATCTGAGCGAATTTGAACCCCTTGTTTTATGCATCACCCCACCTCACCTTTCCCGTTAAGCAGCCATAGTGTGTTTTCTAAACGTGTGATTCTGTTCTGTTCTTTAATTCAGTTCAAGTGTAGCGGTTTTTACATTCCCTCTATAAGTGATAGCATATGATAAGTGTCTTTTTCTGTGTGACTTATTTCACTTAGAATCGTCGTACCTAAGTCCACTCATCTTGCTTCTACTAGCCTTATGACCTTGATTTCATGTCTGAGTGATATTGCATTGTACATAAGGACCACAACTTCTTTATCCATTTTTCTCTTTCCTGGGATATTTAAGGTGTCATGAAGTGGAGGTTCTTGTCAACAGAGCAGCCCTAAACTTTGGGGTGCCTGTATCTTGCTGATTTTTAGTTTTCCCAATTTATACGCCCATGAGTGGACGTGCCCTATGCTACCTAAGCTGTGTTTTTTCGATGTTTCAGGACACACCGTACACTTCTCCAGAGTGGCTGTTGGCAACTTACATCCCGCTCATCAGCGTAGCAAGGCTGCCATTTCTCCATGGCCTGTCCTGCATTTCTGGTTTTGACACTTTTTGCAGCATGGCCCTTTTGACCGATGGGAAGCGAGACTTCTTTGTAGCGCTGATTTCCCTTTCCAGGTTGCTTGGTTGGCCAAAAAGGGCGTATGCGTTTTTTCCTGAATATATTCAGGAAAAAACGCATACGCCGTTCTTGGCCAAGTGCATCATTGTCGACGTTTTGCCGCTTTACATGTGCTTTACAGGCGATTCGAATCTACCTCCTGAAATCTGTTTCCTGCAATTCTGCCTTGCTTTCAAATCCTCTTCGTTGCCTTCCCTCAATATATCTGTGGATGAGAGTTATCATTTATAACTCTGCGGGTTTATGAATTGCAGTGTCCCTGAGCTCCATTTTTCAACTCGCTTTTTTGGGAGCTGGCCGCAAAAGCGCGGGATTGCCTCAGGCCCTATTGTGCTTCTGGGCGGCAGGCTGAGCCTGTGATTAATTCTTCTTCCTGATGGGAAAATAGAGTGACCTGTGCCTGTCCCAACACCTAGATCTAGTCTCTCATTGGTTGCCCTTCTTCCCGTTCATCCTCAGGACAAATTGCAACCTGTAGGGAACAGGAGGTTAAAGGTGCTGATTCTCCAAGTAAGTTGATTGCTAGTAAAGTAGCTGGAAAGGCGAACCCGAGCACAAGGAGATGAGAAATCGGGTGTGTTTTAGAAACCTTTCAAAATCACACGGTGTACCATCTTCTGAGTTTCTCATGCACTTTTTCGATGTAGGAAGATGCCCTTGAACCTGGAGATTTGGGACCCATGGGCTGGGTATCACGCAGTATTACTTTAAAGGGTCTGCGTTTGCTCACCCAACCTCTCAGCCCCAAGAGTGTCCACCCTTATGTCTCATCCAGCTGTGGGTCTAGATATGGTCAATCCAGGTGGCATCACAGCCCCTGAACGAATTTTGTAAGAATTTCTCTCTCTTTCACTGTCTTTGTTTTACGGGTTTTTAAAAGTAATTTATTTTTATAATGGGGTTTAGCTGCTTTTCACGGCTGTGTTTATGCGGATTTACACCCACTTGACTCACTTCCAGACAGATATCAATACATAGGTTTTAAGATTGTTACTAGTCACATATATTCTTGTGCGGTGAATAGGGGGTGTTGAGTCCAGTTCACGGAGCAAAGAGTAGGTCTTGTCTATTACATATTGGGTGTATGGAACGGTATCTGAGCAAATTTGAACCCCTTGTTTTATGCATCACCCCACCTCACCTTTCCCGTTAAGCAGCCATAGTGTGTTTTCTAAACGTGTGACTCTGTTCTGTTTTGTAATTCAGTTCAAGTGTAGCGGTTTTTACATTCCCTCTATAAGTGATAGCTTATGATAAGTGTCTTTTTCTGTGTGACTTATTTCACTTAGAATCGTCGTACCTAAGTCCACTCATCTTGCTTCTACTAGCCTTATGACATTGATTTCATGTCTGAGTGATATTGCATTGTACATAAGGACCACAACTTCTTTATCCATTTTTCTCTTTCCTGGGATATTTAAGGTGTCATGAAGTGGAGGTTCTTGTCAACAGAGCAGCCCTAAACTTTGGGGTGCCTGTGTCTTGCTGATTTTTAGTTTTCCCAATTTATACGCCCATGAGTGGACGTGCCCTATGCTCCCTAAGCTGTGTTTTTTCGATGTTTCAGGACACACCGTACACTTCTCCAGAGTGGCTGTTGGCAATTAACATCCCGCCCATCAGCGTAGCAAGGCTGCCATTTCTCCATGGCCTGTCCTGCATTTCTGGTTTTGACACTTTTTGCAGCATGACCCTTTTGACTGATGGGAAGCGAGACTTCTTTGTAGCACTGATTTGCCTTTCCAGGTTGCTTGGTTGGCCAAAAAGGGCGTATGCGTTTTTTCCTGAATATATTCAGGAAAAAACGCATACGCCCTTTTTGGCCAAGGGCATCATTGTCGACGTTTTGCCGCTTTTCATGTGCTTTAAAGGCGATTCGAATCTACCTCCTGAAACCTGTTTCCTGCAATTCTGCCTTGCTTTCACATCCTCTTCCTTGCCTTCCCTCAATATATTTGTGGACGAGAGTTATCATTTATAACTCAGCGGGTTTGTGAATGGCAGTCCCCCTGAGCTCCATTTTTCAACTGTCTTTTTTTGGAGCTGGCCGCAAAAGCACGGGATTGCCTCAGGCCCTATTCTGGTTCCCGGCGGCAGGCTGAGCTTGTGGTTAATTCTTCTTCCTGATGGGAAAATAGAGTGACCTGTGCCTGTCCCAACACCTAGATCTAGTCTCTCATTGGTTGCCCCTCTTCCCGTTCATCCTCAGGACAAATTGCAACCTGTACAGAACAGGAGGTTAAAGGTGCTGATTCTCCAAGTAGGGAGATTGCTAGTGAAGTAGCTGGAATGGCGAACCCGAGCACAAGGAGATGAGAAATGAGGTGCGTTTTAGAAACCTTTCAAAATCACACGGTGTACCTTCTTCTGGGTTCCTCATGCAAGTTTTCGATGTAGGAAGATGCCCTTGAACCTGGAGATTTGGGACCCATGGGATGGGTACCATGCAGTATTACTTTAAAGGGTCTGCGTTTGCTCACCCAACCTCACCCAACCTCTCAGCCCCAAGAGTGTCCACCCTTATGTCTCATCCAGCTGTGGGTCTAGATATGGTCAATCCAGGTTGCATCACAGCCCCTGAACGAATTTTGTAAGAATTTCTCTCTCTTTCACTGTCTTTGTTTTACGGGTTTTTAAAAGTAATTTATTTTTATAATGGGGTTTAGCTGCTTTTCACGGCTGTGTTTATGCGGCTTTACACCCACTTGACTCACTTCCAGACAGATATCAATACATAGGTTTTAAGATTGTTACTAGTCACATATATTCTTGTGCGGTGAATAGGCGGTGTTGAGTCCAGTTCACTGAGCAAGGAGTAGGTCTTGTCTATTACATATTGGGTGTATGGAACGGTATCTGAGCGAATTTGAACCCCTTGTTTTATGCATCACCCCACCTCACCTTTCCCGTTAAGCAGCCATAGTGTGTTTTCTAAACGTGTGATTCTGTTCTGTTCTGTAATTCAGTTCAAGTGTAGCGGTTTTTACATTCCCTCTATAAGTGATAGCTTATGATAAGTGTCTTTTTCTGTGTCACTTATTTCACTTAGAATCGTCGTACCTAAGTCCACTCATCTTGCTTCTACTAGCCTTATGACATTGATTTCATGTCTGAGTGATATTGCATTGTACATAAGGACCACAACTTCTTTATCCATTTTTCTCTTTCCTGGGATATTTAAGGTGTCATGAAGTGGAGGTTCTTGTCAACAGAGCAGCCCTAAACTTTGGGGTGCCTGTGTCTTGCTGATTTTTAGTTTTCCCAATTTATACGCCCATGAGTGGACGTGCCCTATGCTCCCTAAGCTGTGTTTTTTCGATGTTTCAGGACACACCGTACACTTCTCCAGAGTGGCTGTTGGCAACTTACATCCCGCCCATCAGCGTAGCAAGGCTGCCATTTCTCCATGGCCTGTCCTGCTATTCTGGTTTTGACACTTTTTGCAGCATGGCCCTTTTGACCGATGGGAAGCGAGACTTCTTTGTAGCGCTGATTTGCCTTTCCAGGTTGCTTGGTTGGCCAAAAAGTGCGTATGCGTTTTTTCCTGAATATATTCAGGAAAAAACGCATACGCCCTTCTTGGCCAAGGGCATCATTGTCGACGTTTTGCCGCTTTTCATGTGCTTTACAGGCGATTCGAATCTACCTCCTGAAATCTGTTTCCTGCAATTCTGCCTTGCTTTCAAATCCTCTTCGTTGCCTTCCCTCAATATATCTGTGGATGAGAGTTATCATTTATAACTCTGCGGGTTTGTGAATTGCAGTGTCCCTGAGCTCCATTTTTCAACTCGCTTTTTTGGGAGCTGGCCGCAAAAGCGCGGGATTGCCTCAGGCCCTATTGTGCTTCTGGGCGGCAGGCTGAGCCTGTGATTAATTCTTCTTCCTGATGGGAAAATAGAGTGACCTGTGCCTGTCCCAACACCTAGATCTAGTCTCTCATTGGTTGCCCCTCTTCCCGTTCATCCTCAGGACAAATTGCAACCTGTAGGGAACAGGAGGTTAAAGGTGCTGATTCTCCAAGTAAGTTGATTGCTAGTAAAGTAGCTGGAAAGGCGAACCCGAGCACAAGGAGATGAGAAATCGGGTGTGTTTTAGAAACCTTTCAAAATCACACGGTGTACCATCTTCTGAGTTTCTCATGCATGTTTTCGATGTAGGAAGATGCCCTTGAACCTGGAGATTTGGGACCCATGGGATGGGTATCACGCAGTATTACTTTAAAGGGTCTGCGTTTGCTCACCCAACCTCTCAGCCCCAAGAGTGTCCACCCTTATGTCTCATCCAGCTGTGGGTCTAGATATGGTCAATCCAGGTGGCATCACAGCCCCTGAACGAATTTTGTAAGAATTTCTCTCTCTTTCACTGTCTTTGTTTTACGGGTTTTTAAAAGTAATTTATTTTTATAATGGGGTTTAGCTGCTTTTCACAGCTGTGTTTATGCGGATTTACACCCACTTGACTCACTTCCAGACAGATATCAATACATAGGTTTTAAGATTGTTACTAGTCACATATATTCTTGTGCGGTGAATAGGGGGTGTTGAGTCCAGTTCACGGAGCAAGGAGTAGGTCTTGTCTATTACATATTGGGTGTATGGAACGGTATCTGAGCAAATTTGAACCCCTTGTTTTATGCATCACCCCACCTCACCTTTCCCGTTAAGCAGCCATAGTGTGTTTTCTAAACGTGTGACTCTGTTCTGTTTTGTAATTCAGTTCAAGTGTAGCGGTTTTTACATTCCCTCTATAAGTGATAGCTTATGATAAGTGTCTTTTTCTGTGTGACTTATTTCACTTAGAATCGTCGTACCTAAGTCCACTCATCTTGCTTCTACTAGCCTTATGACATTGATTTCATGTCTGAGTGATATTCCATTGTACATAAGGACCACAACTTTTTTATCCATTTTTCTCTTTCCTGGGATATTTAAGGTGTCATGAAGTGGAGGTTCTTGTCAATAGAGCAGCCCCAAACTTTGGGGTGCCTGTGTCTTGCTGATTTTTCTTTTTCCCAATTTATACGCCCATGAGTGGACGTGCCCTATGCTCACTAAGCTGTGTTTTTTCGATGTTTCAGGACACACCATACACTTCTCCAGAGTGGTTGTTGGCAATTTACATCCCGCCCATCAGCGTAGCAAGGCTGCCATTTCTCCATGGCCTGTCCTGCATTTCTGGTTTTGACACTTTTTGCAGCATGGCCCTTTTGACCCATGGGAAGCGAGACTTCTTTGTAGCGCTGATTTGCCTTTCCAGGTTGCTTGGTTGGCCAAAAAGGGCGTATGCGTTTTTTCCTGAATATATTCAGGAAAAAACGCATACGCCCTTTTTGGCCAAGGGCATCATTGTCGACGTTTTGCCGCTTTTCATATGCCTTAAAGGCGATTCGAATCTACCTCCTGAAATCTGTTTCCTGCAATTCTGCCTTGCTTTCAAATCCTCTTCGTTGACTTCCCTCAATATATCTGTGGATGAGAGTTATCACTTATAACTCTGCGGGTTTGTGAATTGCAGTGTCCCTGAGCTCCATTTTTCAACTGTCTTTTTTGAGAGCTGGCCGCAAAAGCACGGGATTGCCTCAGGCCCTATTCTGGTTCCTGGCAGCAGGCTGAGCCTGTGGTTAATTCTTCTTCCTGATGGGAAAATAGAGTGACCTGTGCCTGTCCCAACAGCTAGATCTAGTCTCTCTTTGGTTGCCCCTCTTCCCGTTCATCCTCAGGACAAATTGCAACCTGTAGGGAACAGGAGGTTAAAGGTGCTGATTCTCCAAGTAGGGAGATTGCTAGTAAAGTAGCTGGAATGGCGAACCCGAGCACAAGGAGATGAGAAATGAGGTGCGTTTTAGAAACCTTTCAAAATCACACGGTGTACCATCTTCTGAGTTTCTCATGCATGTTTTCGATGTAGGAAGATGCCCTTGAACCTGGAGACTTGGGACCCATGGGATGGGTACCACGCAGTATTACTTTAAAGGGTCTGCGTTTGCTCACCCAACCTAACCCAACCTTTCAGCCCCAAGACTGTCCACCCTTATGTCTCATCCAGCTGTGCGTGTAGATATGGTCAATCCAGGTTGCATCACAGCCTCTGAACGAATTTTGTAAGAATTTCTCTCTCTTTCACTGTCTTTGTTTTACGGGTTTTTAAAAGTAATTTATTTTTATAATGGGGTTTAGCTGCTTTTCACGGCTGTGTTTATGCGGATTTACACCCACTTGACTCACTTCCAGACAGATATCAATACATAGGTTTTAAGATTTTTACTAGTCACATATATTCTTGTGCGGTGAATAGGGGGTGTTGAGTCCAGTTCACTGAGCAAGGAGTAGGTCTTGTCTATTACATATTGGGTGTATGGAACGGTATCTGAGCGAATTTGAAACCCTTGTTTTATGCATCACCCCACCTCACCTTTCCCGTTAAGCAGCCATAGTGTGTTTTCTAAACGTGTGATTCTGTTCTGTTCTGTAATTCAGTTCAAGTGTAGCGGTTTTTACATTCCCTCTATAAGTGATAGCTTATGATAAGTGTCTTTTTCTGTGTGACTTATTTCACTTAGAATCGTCGTACCTAAGTCCACTCATCTTGCTTCTACTAGCCTTATGACATTGATTTCATGTCTGAGTGATATTGCATTGTACATAAGGACCACAACTTCTTTATCCATTTTTCTCTTTCCTGGGATATTTAAGGTGTCATGAAGTGGAGGTTCTTGTCAACAGAGCAGCCCTAAACTTTGGGGTGCCTGTGTCTTGCTGATTTTTAGTTTTCCCAATTTATACGCCCATGAGTGGACGTGCCATATGCTCCCTAAGCTGTGTTTTTTCGATGTTTCAGGACACACCGTACACTTCTCCAGAGTGGCTGTTGGCAATTAACATCCCGCCCATCAGCGTAGCAAGGCTGCCATTTCTCCATGGCCTGTCCTGCATTTCTGGTTTTGACACTTTTTGCAGCATGACCCTTTTGACCGATGGGAAGCGAGACTTCTTTGTAGCACTGATTTGCCTTTCCAGGTTGCTTGGTTGGCCAAAAAGGGCGTATGCGTTTTTTCCTGAATATATTCAGGAAAAAACGCATACGCCCTTTTTGGCCAAGGGCATCATTGTCGACCTTTTGCCGCTTTTCATGTGCTTTAAAGGCGATTCGAATCTACCTCCTGAAACCTGTTTCCTGCAATTCTGCCTTGCTTTCAAATCCTCTTCCTTGCCTTCCCTCAATATATTTGTGGACGAGAGTTATCATTTATAACTCAGCAGGTTTGTGAATGGCAGTCCCCCTGAGCTCCATTTTTCAACTGTCTTTTTTGGGAGCTGGCCGCAAAAGCACAGGATTGCCTCAGGCCCTATTCTGGTTCCCGGCGGCAGGCTGAGCCTGTGGTTAATTCTTCTTCCTGATGGGAAAATAGAATGACCTGTGCCTGTCCCAACACCTAGGTCTATTCTCTCATTGGTTTCCCCTCTTCCCGTTCATCCTCAGGACAAATTGCAACCTGTACAGAACAGGAGGTTAAAGGTGCTGATTCTCCAAGTAGGGAGATTGCTAGTGAAGTAGCTGGAATGGCGAACCCGAGCACAAGGAGATGAGAAATGAGGTGCGTTTTAGAAACCTTTCAAAATCACACGGTGTACCTTATTCTGGGTTCCTCATGCAAGTTTTCGATGTAGGAAGATGCCCTTGAACCTGGAGATTTGGGACCCATGGGATGGGTACCATGCAGTATTACTTTAAAGCTTCTGCGTTTGCTCACCCAACCTCACCCAACCTCTCAGCCCCAAGAGTGTCCACCCTTATGTCTCATCCAGCTGTGGGTCTAGATATGGTCAATCCAGGTTGCATCACAGCCCCTGAACGAATTTTGTAAGAATTTCTCTCTCTTTCACTGTCTTTGTTTTACGGGTTTTTAAAAGTAATTTATTTTTATAATGGGGTTTAGCTGCTTTTCACGGCTGTGTTTATGCGGCTTTACACCCACTTGACTCACTTCCAGACAGATATCAATACATAGGTTTTAAGATTGTTACTAGTCACATATATTCTTGTGCGGTGAATAGGCGGTGTTGAGTCCAGTTCACTGAGCAAGGAGTAGGTCTTGTCTATTACATATTGGGTGTATGGAACGGTATCTGAGCGAATTTGAACCCCTTGTTTTATGCATCACCCCACCTCACCTTTCCCGTTAAGCAGCCATAGTGTGTTTTCTAAACGTGTGATTCTGTTCTGTTCTGTAATTCAGTTCAAGTGTAGCGGTTTTTACATTCCCTCTATAAGTGATAGCTTATGATAAGTGTCTTTTTCTGTGTCACTTATTTCACTTAGAATCGTCGTACCTAAGTCCACTCATCTTGCTTCTACTAGCCTTATGACATTGATTTCATGTCTGAGTGATATTGCATTGTACATAAGGACCACAACTTCTTTATCCATTTTTCTCTTTCCTGGGATATCTAAGGTGTCATGAAGTGGAGGTTCTTGTCAACAGAGCAGCCCTAAACTTTGGGGTGCCTGTGTCTTGCTGATTTTTAGTTTTCCCAATTTATACGCCCATGAGTGGACGTGCCCTATGCTCCCTAAGCTGTGTTTTTTCGATGTTTCAGGACACACCGTACACTTCTCCAGAGTGGCTGTTGGCAACTTACATCCCGCCCATCAGCGTAGCAAGGCTGCCATTTCTCCATGGCCTGTCCTGCTATTCTGGTTTTGACACTTTTTGCAGCATGGCCCTTTTGACCGATGGGAAGCGAGACTTCTTTGTAGCGCTGATTTGCCTTTCCAGGTTGCTTGGTTGGCCAAAAAGTGCGTATGCGTTTTTTCCTGAATATATTCAGGAAAAAACGCATACGCCCTTCTTGGCCAAGGGCATCATTGTCGACGTTTTGCCGCTTTTCATGTGCTTTACAGGCGATTCGAATCTACCTCCTGAAATCTGTTTCCTGCAATTCTGCCTTGCTTTCAAATCCTCTTCGTTGCCTTCCCTCAATATATCTGTGGATGAGAGTTATCATTTATAACTCTGCGGGTTTGTGAATTGCAGTGTCCCTGAGCTCCATTTTTCAACTCGCTTTTTTGGGAGCTGGCCGCAAAAGCGCGGGATTGCCTCAGGCCGTATACTGCTTCTGGGCGGCAGGCTGAGCCTGTGGTTAATTCTTCTTCCTGATGGGAAAATAGAGTGACCTGTGCCTGTCCCAACACCTAGATCTAGTCTCTCATTGGTTGCCCCTCTTCCCGTTCATCCTCAGGACAAATTGCAACCTGTAGGGAACAGGAGGTTAAAGGTGCTGATTCTCCAAGTAAGTTGATTGCTAGTAAAGTAGCTGGAAAGGCGAACCCGAGCACAAGGAGATGAGAAATCGGGTGTGTTTTAGAAACCTTTCAAAATCACACGGTGTACCATCTTCTGAGTTTCTCATGCATGTTTTCGATGTAGGAAGATGCCCTTGAACCTGGAGATTTGGGACCCATGGGATGGGTATCACGCAGTATTACTTTAAAGGGTCTGCGTTTGCTCACCCAACCTCTCAGCCCCAAGAGTGTCCACCCTTATGTCTCATCCAGCTGTGGGTCTAGATATGGTCAATCCAGGTGGCATCACAGCCCCTGAACGAATTTTGTAAGAATTTCTCTCTCTTTCACTGTCTTTGTTTTACGGGTTTTTAAAAGTAATTTATTTTTATAATGGGGTTTAGCTGCTTTTCACAGCTGTGTTTATGCGGATTTACACCCACTTGACTCACTTCCAGACAGATATCAATACATAGGTTTTAAGATTGTTACTAGTCACATATATTCTTGTGCGGTGAATAGGGGGTGTTGAGTCCAGTTCACGGAGCAAGGAGTAGGTCTTGTCTATTACATATTGGGTGTATGGAACGGTATCTGAGCAAATTTGAACCCCTTGTTTTATGCATCACCCCACCTCACCTTTCCCGTTAAGCAGCCATAGTGTGTTTTCTAAACGTGTGACTCTGTTCTGTTTTGTAATTCAGTTCAAGTGTAGCGGTTTTTACATTCCCTCTATAAGTGATAGCTTATGATAAGTGTCTTTTTCTGTGTGACTTATTTCACTTAGAATCGTCGTACCTAAGTCCACTCATCTTGCTTCTACTAGCCTTATGACATTGATTTCATGTCTGAGTGATATTCCATTGTACATAAGGACCACAACTTTTTTATCCATTTTTCTCTTTCCTGGGATATTTAAGGTGTCATGAAGTGGAGGTTCTTGTCAATAGAGCAGCCCCAAACTTTGGGGTGCCTGTGTCTTGCTGATTTTTCTTTTTCCCAATTTATACGCCCATGAGTGGACGTGCCCTATGCTCACTAAGCTGTGTTTTTTCGATGTTTCAGGACACACCATACACTTCTCCAGAGTGGTTGTTGGCAATTTACATCCCGCCCATCAGCGTAGCAAGGCTGCCATTTCTCCATGGCCTGTCCTGCATTTCTGGTTTTGACACTTTTTGCAGCATGGCCCTTTTGACCCATGGGAAGCGAGACTTCTTTGTAGCGCTGATTTGCCTTTCCAGGTTGCTTGGTTGGCCAAAAAGGGCGTATGCGTTTTTTCCTGAATATATTCAGGAAAAAACGCATACGCCCTTTTTGGCCAAGGGCATCATTGTCGACGTTTTGCCGCTTTTCATGTGCCTTAAAGGCGATTCGAATCTACCTCCTGAAATCTGTTTCCTGCAATTCTGCCTTGCTTTCATATCCTCTTCGTTGACTTCCCTCAATATATCTGTGGATGAGAGTTATCACTTATAACTCTGCGGGTTTGTGAATTGCAGTGTCCCTGAGCTCCATTTTTCAACTGTCTTTTTTGAGAGCTGGCCGCAAAAGCACGGGATTGCCTCAGGCCCTATTCTGGTTCCTGGCAGCAGGCTGAGCCTGTGGTTAATTCTTCTTCCTGATGGGAAAATAGAGTGACCTGTGCCTGTCCCAGCAGCTAGATCTAGTCTCTCATTGGTTGCCCCTCTTCCCGTTCATCCTCAGGACAAATTGCAACCTGTAGGGAACAGGAGGTTAAGGTGCTGATTCTCCAAGTAGGGAGATTGCTAGTAAAGTAGCTGGAATGGCGAACCCGAGCACAAGGAGATGAGAAATGAGGTGCGTTTTAGAAACCTTTCAAAATCACACGGTGTACCATCTTCTGAGTTTCTCATGCATGTTTTCGATGTAGGAAGATGCCCTTGAGCCTGGAGACTTGGGACCCATGGGATGGGTACCACGCAGTATTACTTTAAAGGGTCTGCGTTTGCTCACCCAACCTCACCCAACCTTTCAGCCCCAAGACTGTCCACCCTTATGTCTCATCCAGCTGTGGGTCTAGATATGGTCAATCCAGGTTGCATCACAGCCTCTGAACGAATTTTGTAAGAATTTTCTCTCTCTTTCACTGTCTTTGTTTTACGGGTTTTTAAAAGTAGTTTATTTTTATAATGGGGTTTAGCTGCTTTTCACGGCTGTGTTTATGCGGCTTTACACCCACTTGACTCACTTCCAGACAGATATCAATACATAGGTTTTAAGATTCTTACTAGTCACATATATTCTTGTGCGGTGAATAGGGGGTGTTGAGTCCAGTTCACTGAGCAAGGAGTAGGTCTTGTCTATTACATATTGGGTGTATGGAACTGTATCTGAGCGAATTTGAAACCCTTGTTTTATGCATCACCCCACCTCACCTTTCCCGTTAAGCAGCCATAGTGTGTTTTCTAAACGTGTGATTCTGTTCTGTTCTGTAATTCAGTTCAAGTGTAGCGGTTTTTACATTCCCTCTATAAGTGATAGCTTATGATAAGTGTCTTTTTCTGTGTGACTTATTTCACTTAGAATCGTCGTACCTAACGTCCACTCATCTTGCTTCTACTAGCCTTATGACATTGATTTCATGTCTGAGTGATATTCCATTGTACATAAGGACCACAACTTCTTTATCCATTTTTCTCTTTCCTGGGATATTTAAGGTGTCATGAAGTGGAGGTTCTTGTCAACAGAGCAGCCCCAAACTTTAGGGTGCCTGTGTCTTGCTGATTTTTAGTTTTCCCAATTTATACGCCCATGAGTGGACGTGCCCTGTGCTCACTAAGCTGTGTTTTTTCGATGTTTCAGGACACACCGTACACTTCTCCAGAGTGGCTGTTGGCAATTTACATCCCGCCCATCAGCGTAGCAAGGCTGCCATTTCTCCATGGCCTGTCCTGCATTTCTGGTTTTGACACTTTTTGCAGCATGGCCCTTTTGACCCATGGGAAGCGAGAGTTTTTTGTAGCGCTGATTTGCCTTTCCAGGTTGCTTGGTTGGCCAAAAAGGGCGTATGCGTTTTTTCCTGAATATATTCAGGAAAAAACGCATACGCCCCTTTTTGGCCAAGGGCATCATTGTCGACGTTTTGCCGCTTTTCATGTGCTTTACAGGCGATTCGAATCTACCTCCTGAAATCTGTTTCCTGCCATTCTGCCTTGCTTTCAAATCCTCTTCGTTGCCTTCCCTCAATATATCTGTGGATGAGAGTTATCATTTATAACTCTGCGGGTTTGTGAATTGCAGTGTCCCTGAGCTCCATTTTTCAACTCGCTTTTTTGGAGCTGGCCGCAAAAGCGCGGGATTGCCTCAGGCCCTATTGTGCTTCTGGGCTGCAGGCTGAGCCTGTGATTAATTCTTCTTCCTGATGGGAAAATAGAGTGACCTGTGCCTGTCCCAACAGCTAGATCTAGTCTCTCATTGGTTGCCCCTCTTCCCGTTCATCCTCAGGACAAATTGCAACCTGTAGGGAACAGGAGCTTAAAGGTGCTGATTCTCCAAGTAGGGAGATTGCTAGTAAAGTAGCTGGAATGGCGAACCCGAGCACAAGGAGATGAGAAATGAGGTGCGTTTTAGAAACCTTTCAAAATCACACGGTGTACCATCTTCTGAGTTTCTCATGCATGTTTTCGATGTAGGAAGATGCCCTTGAAACCTGGAGACTTGGGACCCATGGGATGGGTACCACGCAGTATTACTTTAAAGGGTCTGCGTTTGCTCACACCCAACCTCTCAGCCCCAAGAGTGTCCACCCTTATGTCTCATCCAGCTGTGAGTCTAGATATGGTCAATCCAGGGGGCATCACAGCCCCTGAACGAATTTTGTAAGAATTTCTCTCTCTTTCACTGTCTTTGTTTTACGGGTTTTTAAAAGTAATTTATTTTTATATGGGGTTTAGCTGCTTTTCACGGCTGTGTTTATGCGGCTTTACACCCACTTGACTCACTTCCAGACAGATATCAATACATAGGTTTTAAGATTGTTACTAGTCACATATATTCCTTGTGCGGTGAATAGGGGGTGTTGAGTCCAGTTCACTGAGCAAGGAGTAGGTCTTGTCTATTACATATTGGGTGTATGGAACGGTATCTGAGCGAATTTGAAACCCCTTGTTTTATGCATCACCCCACCTCACCTTTCCCGTTAAGCAGCCATAGTGTGTTTTCTAAACGTGTGACTCTGTTCTGTTTTCTAATTCAGTTCAAGTGTAGCGGTTTTTACATTCCCCTCTATAAGTGATAGCTTATGATAAGTGTCTTTTTCTCTGTGACTTATTTCCCTTAGAATCGTCGTACCTAAGTCCACTCATCTTGCTTCTACTAGCCTTATGACATTGATTTCATGTCTGAGTGATATTCCATTGTACATAAGGACCACAACTTTTTTATCCATTTTTCTCTTTCCTGGGATATTTAAGGTGTCATGAAGTGGAGGTTCTTGTCAACAGAGCAGCCCCAAATTTTGGGGTGCCTGTGTCTTGCTGATTTTTAGTTTTCCAATTTATACGCCCATGAGTGGACGTGCCCTATGCTCACTAAGCTGTGTTTTTTCGATGTTTCAGGACACACCGTACACTTCTCCGAATGGCTGTTGGCAATTTACATCCCTCCCATCAGCGTAGCAAGGCTGCCATTTCTCCATGGCCTGTCCTGCATTTTCTGGTTTTGACGCTTTTTGCAGCATGGCCCTTTTGACCCATGGGAAGCGAGACTTCTTTGTAGCGCTGATTTGCCTTTCCAGGTTGCTTGGTTGGCCAAAAAGGGCGTATGCGTTTTTTCCTGAATATATTCAGGAAAAAACGCATACGCCCTTTTTGGCCAAGGGCATCATTGTCGACGTTTGCCGCTTTTCATGTGCCTTAAAGGCGATTCGAATCTACCTCCTGAAATCTGTTTCCTTCAATTCTGCCTTGCTTTCAAATCCTCTTCGTTGACTTCCCTCAATATATCTGTGGATGAGAGTTATCATTTATAACTCTGCGGGTTTGTGAAATTGCAGTGTCCTGAGCTCCATTTTTCAACTGTCTTTTTTGAGAGCTGGCCACAAAAGCACGGGATTGCCTCAGGCCCTATTCTGGTTCCTGGCAGTAGGCTGAGCCTGTGGTTAATTCTTCTTCCTGATGGGAAAATAGAGTGACCTGTGCCTGTCCCAACAGCTAGATCTAGTCTCTCATTGGTTGCCCCTCTTCCCGTTCATCCTCAGGGACAAATTACAACCTGTAGGGAACAGGAGGTTAAAGGTGCTGATTCTCAAGTAGGGAGATTGCTAGTGAAGTAGCTGGAATGGCGAACCCGAGCACAAGGAGATGAGAAATGAGGTGCGTTTTAGAAACCTTTCAAAATCACACGGTGTACCATCTTCTGAGTTTCTCATGCATGTTTTCGATGTAGGAAGATGCCCTTTAACCTGGAGACTTGGGACCCATGGGATGGGTACCACGCAATATTACTTTAAAGGGTCTGCGTTTGCTCACCCAACCTAACCCAACCTTTCAGCCCCAAGACTGTCCACCCTTATGTCTCATCCAGCTGTGCGTGTAGATATGGTCAATCCAGGTTGCATCACAGCCTCTGAACGAATTTTGTAAGAATTTCTCTCTCTTTCACTGTCTTTGTTTTACGGGTTTTTAAAAGTAATTTATTTTTATAATGGGGTTTAGCTGCTTTTCACGGCTATGTTTATGCGATTTACACCCACTTGACTCACTTCCAGACAGATATCAATACATAGGTTTTAAGATTGTTACTAGTCACATATATTCTTGTGCGGTGAATAGGGCGTGTTGAGTCCAGTTCACTGAGCAAGGAGTAAGGTCTTGTCTATTACATATTGGGTGTATGGAACGGTATCGTATCTGAAGGTTTGAACCCCTTGTTTTATGCAATCACCCCACCTCACCTTTCCCGTTAAGCAGCCATAGTGTGTTTTCTAAACGTGTGATTCTGTTCTGTTCTTTAATTCAGTTCAAGTGTAGCGGTTTTTTACATTCCCTCTATAAGTGATAGCATATTGATAAGTGTCTTTTTCTGTGTGACTTATTTCACTTAGAATCGTCGTACCTAAGTCCACTCATCTTGCTTCTACTAGCCTTATGACCTTGATTTCATGTCTGAGTGATATTGCATTGTACATAAGGACCACAACTTCTTTATCCATTTTTCTCTTTCCTGGGATATTTAAGGTGTCATGAAGTGGAGGTTCTTGTCAACAGAGCAGCCCTAAACTTTGGGGTGCCTGTATCTTGCTGATTTTTAGTTTTCCCAATTTATACGCCCATGAGTGGACGTGCCCTATGCTACCTAAGCTGTGTTTTTTCGATGTTTCAGGACACACCGTACACTTCTCCAGAGTGGCTGTTGGCAACTTACATCCCGCTCATCAGCGTAGCAAGGCTGCCATTTCTCCATGGCCTGTCCTGCATTCTGGTTTTGACACTTTTTTGCAGCATGGCCCTTTTGGACCGATGGGAAGCGAGACTTCTTTGTAGCGCTGATTTCCCTTTCCAGGTTGCTTGGTTGGCCAAAAAGGGCGTATGCGTTTTTTCCTGAATATATTCAGGAAAAAACGCATACGCCGTTCTTGGCCAAGTGCATCATTGTCGACGTTTTGCCGCTTTACATGTGCTTTACAGGCGATTCGAATCTACCTCCTGAAATCTGTTTCCTGCAATTCTGCCTTGCTTTCAAATCCTCTTCGTTGCCTTCCCTCAATATATCTGTGGATGAGAGTTATCATTTATAACTCTGCGGGGTTTATGAATTGCAGTGTCCCTGAGCTCCATTTTTCAACTCGCTTTTTTGGGAGCTGGCCGCAAAAGCGCGGGATTGCCTCAGGCCCTATTGTGCTTCTGGGCGGCAGGCTGAGCCTGTGATTAATTCTTCTCCTGATGGGAAAATAGAGTGACCTGTGCCTGTCCCAACACCTAGATCTAGTCTCTCATTGGTTGCCCTTCTTCCCGTTCATCCTCAGACAAATTGCAACCTGTAGGGAACAGGAGGTTAAAGGTGCTGATTCTCCAAGTAGTTGATTTGCTAGTAAAGTAGCTGGAAAGGCGAACCCGAGCACAAGGAGATGAGAAATCGGGTGTGTTTTAGAAACCTTTCAAAATCACACGGTGTACCATCTCTGAGTTTCTCATGCACTTTTTCGATGTAGGAAGATGCCCTTGAACCTGGAGATTTGGGACCCATGGATGGGTATCACGCAGTATTACTTTAAAGGGTCTGCGTTTGCTCACCCAACCTCTCAGCCCCAAGAGGTCCACCCTTATGTCTCATCCAGCTGTGGGTCTAGATATGGTCAATCCAGGTGGCATCACAGCCCCTGAACGAATTTGTAAGAATTTCTCTCTCTTTCACTGTCTTTGTTTTACGGGTTTTTAAAAGTAATTTATTTTTATAATGGGGGTTTAGCTGCTTTTCACGGCTGTGTTTATGCGGATTACACCCACTTGACTCACTTCCAGACAAGATATCAATACATAGGTTTTAAGATTGTTACTAGTCACATATATTCTTGTGCGGTGAATAGGGGGTGTTGAGTCCAGTTCACGGAGCAAAGAGTAGGTCTTGTCTATTACATATTGGGTGTATGGAACGGTATCTGAGCAAATTTGAAGCCCCTTGTTTTATGCATCACCCCACCTCACCTTTCCGTTAAGCAGCCATAGTGTGTTTTCTAAACGTGTGACTCTGTTCTGTTTTGTAATTCAGTTCAAGTGTAGCGGTTTTTACATTCCCTCTATAAGTGATAGCTTATGATAAGTGTCTTTTTCTGTGTGACTTATTTCACTTAGAATCGTCGTACCTAAGTCCACTCATCTTGCTTCTACTAGCCTTATGACATTGATTTCATGTCTGAGTGATATTGCATTGTACATAAGGACACAACTTCTTTATCCATTTTTCTCTTTCCTGGGATATTTAAGGTGTCATGAAGTGGAGGTTCTTGTCAACAGAGCAGCCCTAAACTTTGGGGTGCCTGTGTCTTGCTGATTTTTAGTTTTCCCAATTTATACGCCCATGAGTGGACGTGCCCTATGCTCCCTAAGCTGTGTTTTTTCGATGTTTCAGGACACACCGTACACTTCTCCAGAGTGGCGTGGCAATTAACATCCCGCCCATCAGCGTAGCAAGGCTGCCATTTCTCCATGGCCTGTCCTGCATTTCTGGTTTTGACACTTTTTGCAGCATGACCCTTTTGACTGATGGGAAGCGAGACTTCTTTGTAGCACTGATTTGCCTTTCCAGGTTGCTTGGTTGGCCAAAAAGGGCGTATGCGTTTTTTCCTGAATATATTCAGGAAAAAACGCATACGCCCTTTTTGGCCAAGGGCATCATTGTCGGACGTTTTGCCGCTTTTCATGTGCTTTAAAGGCGATTCGAATCTACCTCCTGAAACCTGTTTCCTGCAATTCTGCCTTGCTTTCACATCCTCTTCCTTGCCTTCCCTCAATATATTTGTGGACGAGAGTTATCATTTATAACTCAGCGGGTTTGTGAATGCAGTCCCCTGAGCTCCATTTTTCAACTGTCTTTTTTGGAGCTGGCCGCAAAAGCACGGGATTGCCTCAGGCCCTATTCTGGTTCCCGGCGGCAGGCTGAGCTTGTGGTTAATTCTTCTTCCTGATGGGAAAATAGAGTGACCTGTGCCTGTCCAACACCTAGATCTAGTCTCTCATTGGTTGCCCCTCTTCCCGTTCATCCTCAGGACAAATTGCAACCTGTACAGAACAGGAGGTTAAAGGTGCTGATTCTCTCAAGTAGGGAGATTGCTAGTGAAGTAGCTGAATGGCGAACCCGAGCACAAGGAGATGAGAAATGAGGTGCGTTTTAGAAACCTTTCAAAATCACACGGTGTACCTTCTTCTGGGTTCCTCATGCAAGTTTTCGATGTAGGAAGATGCCCTTGAACCTGGAGATTTGGGACCCATGGGATGGGTACCATGCAGTATTACTTTAAAGGGTCTGCGTTTGCTCACCCAACCTCACCCAACCTCTCAGCCCCAAGAGTGTCCACCCTTATGTCTCATCCAGCTGTGGGTCTAGATATGGTCAATCCAGTTGCATCACAGCCCCCTGAACGAATTTTGTAAGAATTTCTCTCTCTTTCACTGTCTTTGTTTTACGGGTTTTTAAAGTAATTTATTTTTATAATGGGGTTTAGCTGCTTTTCACGGCTGTGTTTATGCGGCTTTACACCCACTTGACTCACTTCCAGACAGATATCAATACATAGGTTTTAAGATTGTTACTAGTCACATATATTCTTGTGCGGTGAATAGGCGGTGTTGAGTCCAGTTCACTGAGCAAGGAGTAGGTCTTGTCTATTACATATTGGGTGTATGGAACGGTATCTGAGCGA